>NW_007378015.1:127837-169999 GCF_000475195.1 Diaphorina citri | reverse complement strand
ATGTTTCTCTCCACCAAGATTTATTAATTTGTTTCTAAGAAAATAGAACAAATAAAATAATGAGAAATTTCTACTTTGAATAATGTTTCTCTCCACCAAGATTTATTAATTTGTTTCTAAGAAAATAGAACAAATAAAATAATGAGAAATTTCTTTTTTTCAAAAAATTGAAATTGTATTTTAAATTTTGTGTTAAACTTTTACAAAAAAAGCTGTATTTTTCAAAAAAGGAAAAAATACGAGAAAGTTAGGACGAAGTTTCTGAATTAATAACTAACTAATTTTTAATTAATATTTCAGAAATCTCAATAATGAAAGAGAAAAGAAAAATGTTGAAATTTTAATCAAGATTTGCGGAGGAGCTTTTTCTCTCTCAACAACTGAACTGTAAAAAAAAAGTTGTGTTGATAATGATGTTTGTTTTGATGCTGTAGACACGTGCTCTACAATATATTGTAGAACAAAATCAATAAAACCTTTTGAAATAGATCATGGATTCGTGGCCAAAGCAGGGCTACAACAATCCAAGAGAAGAATGGTGTCATCAAACTTGAGTTTAGGTAACCCACGTTAGCTGTTTATACCACTGATATTCAGCTACACCATTACTCTATTCAACGTGTTAGAAAGCAAAGTGGTACCCCCCTCCACAGTTACCTGACAATCTTCCCCTCCCTCCTACCTCATCCGTAATAATGATGTCACAATTATGAGTGAGAAGTGACACGCGAAATGGTTCGTCCTTCCAGTAATGGGACCCCCAACCCCAATTTAGTGATGGAACTGTGGGGTTTAGGTAATTAGCTTCTGTTTGGTTTGGTCTGGCCTAAATCTAACCATGAAAGGATACTTGAAAATTTTAGGGCTAAAAGGTGTTTATTTCTGATTCGTAAGACTCGAAATGAAAAATACTTAAAGTAGAATCAGCAGAAAACATTCCACGACCTTTTTTTTCGTAGCTTTTGAACATTTCAGCTTGAGGATAAGTGTAAGCATCAGAAGGACATAAATTTTATTTATTTTTTATTCACAACAGAAAGAAAAATATTCAAAACTATGACGGTGAAAGAATGGGAAGAAAATTTATGGAAATTCCTTGTTTGTAATTTCGGAATATCATATTGTGGTTTTGCTTACATGAGGTTGTGAGTTATGTTTTGTAATATTAAGACAAGTTACATGTAACCCTTGTTACAACAATTTTGTAAGACCATAAATTTTCTATTGGATTGAGATCTGGACTTTGTGCAGCCCAATCTAAAACACAAAAATCTTGTTCTTTCAACCAACTTTGCATGATTTTGGCTGTATGTTTGGGATCATTATCGTGTTGAAATGTAACTTCATTGTTTGGATGTGGCATAAAATCAATTGTTTCTGCAAGTTTGTCTTTCAAAATGGTCAAATACATGTTTTTATCCATGATGCCATCTATTTTGAATATTGGGCCCACTCCATTTGCGCTGAAGCACCCCCAAACTTTGATATTTCCCCCATTATGTTTAATTGTTTGAATGTAGTCTCTGGTTTGAAGTGATTCACCTTGTCTCTTCCATGACCATGATCGTCCGTCAGTGCGGTACTGGTTTATTTTCGACTATTTTCACTTGCGGTAATTGTGTCACATCCACCAAATTCTTTGAGTTTTTGTTACTCCTTCACCTTCGAGTGAACTTTAAAGTTTTGAGAATGTGTTGAATTTTCTCACTAGACATAACTATTAGATAGTTTTCCACTGTTTTCTGTAAGCGCTTACTGTGCCTAACATTTTCCACATCTCCTATTTTTTTCTGGAAAATGGAGGTGACGGCGGAAAGGGAAGTGAAAGCTCCTCCATTGTTTTACGTAAATTACACGTTCCACAATTAATGCATCACTCTTTCTGTAATGTGCTCTCCACGCCGCTTCCTCCTTTGTGAAGCCAGTCTATGTTCCGGATAGAGGTAGAAATGTGAAGACGATCTTTTTCTGAAGAAGAGTACACATTGCCATTGAGTACAAACACGGCTAGAATATCAAGTGTGTAATGTTTGTTGATCGAAGAAGAAGAAGAGAGTCGGGCTGATGACGAAACTGAGAGGTTCCAGAGTAAGATTGATCCAGTAGAGGGGATTTCTCAAAATGAAAACTAGATTCTAATATGAAGCCAAAGCAAGGAGCTTTTTAGCTTATTATGCAGCAATCCTATTTTCCCATTCGGACCTAGAACTTATTTTACAACTGTTGACGTCTTGAGGTTGGTTACTGATGACGAAACTGAGGGGTTCCAGAGTAAGATTGATCCAATAGAGGGGATTTCTCAAAATGAAAACTAGATTCTAATATGAAGCCAGAGCAAGGAGCTATTCTTTTTAGCTTATTATGCAGCAATCCTATTTTCCCATTCGGACCTAGAACCCACTTTACTGTTGATGTCTTGATGTTGGTTGATTTTATGGTGTTTGGTTTAATTCTTCCAAGTGTCAATTTCCCCCTTTGCGAGTAACCTGGGATTTCTTCACTCTACCAACGCAACGCCCGGGGATTTTTGAACCCCTATTACTTTTTCCAGCCTTCACCCCCCCCATTTTTTTACAAAGATATATAATATTATATTTTCTTTCTTTTTGTTCAAAGAGCTCTCTCTCTTTCTCTTTCTCCCTCTTCTATAAGATACTAATTATTTCTCACAGAATGAAATATAGCTTCTTTTCTCTCTCCGTTTTTTTTTTTTTTTTTTTTTTTTTTTTAATAAAATATTGCTTTTTTTCTCTCCCCGTTTTTTTTTTTTTTTTTTTTTTTTTTTTTTTTTTCCGTCTCGCTCTTTTTTCTTCGAGATTTTCATGTCTTGTGGTCTTTTCTTTTAGACCTAGTCTGTGGTCCATCTTCCATCAGTAGGTACGTAGGTAGGTTTTCTTTGTTTTCGTGTATAATTTTACTTCTGGAGGCTATTCTTCGAGTATTACTTCCTTGAGTTCTACCGGTTTCGGAGCATTCTGTACTTTTAACCTTTTTTTTTTTTTTTTTTTTTTTTTTTTTCTCTTCCGTCTCGCTCTTTTTTCTTCGAGATTTTCATGTCTTGTGGTCTTTTCTTTTAGATCTTGTTTTTCATATAGTGGTCCATCAGTAGGTACGTAGGTAGGTTTTCTTTGTTTTCGTGTATTATTCTACTTCTGGAGGCTATTCTTTGAGTATTACTTCCTTGAGTTCTACCGGTTTCGGAGCATTCTGTACTTTTAGAAGCTTGGTTACCGAAGTGGTTGCAGTATAGGTTACAATATTCTACCATAAGTTTTGCCTGTGGAACCTCCTAAGTTTCTACTGAGAAAGCTTTAGTTTTGTTGTACAAGGTTAGTTTTGCAGATTTTTTCTTTGTGGATGGAATAAATTCGTAGATCTAGAATTCTAGACTCCAGATTAGATAGATTTTTCTTCTTCTTCTTCTTCTTTCTCCCTCTTTTTACTGAAAGTAAAGTCACTTTAATATACGTAAGAGGTTTTGCAGATTTTTTCTTTGTGGATGGAATAAATTCGTAGATCTAGAATTCTAGACTCCAGATTAGATAGATTTTTCTTCTTCTTCTTTCTCCCTCTTTTTACTGAAAGTAAAGTCACTTTAATATACGAGGTAATTAATTAAAGGGATGTTTTTCACAGCTTCTCTGTCTCTGTCACCAGATGCTTTTCTTGTTCCTCTAATCCTCTTCCTTCGCATCGTCTCTCTCTTTCTCCAATTCCTCTTTCTCCTCTCTCCTGTCCTTCTTTCCTCTCTTCCCTCTTTAGCCTTCTTCGTCCCCAAACTTTCCTCTCTAAATAGCATCAGCATTGTGGAGGGTAATTTCGTGAAAACTACAAGGACTAGAAAGTAATAGCGCTCTTTGTCCGTCTTCTAGTACTTATCACTATTATCTAAGATAATTGGCTTCACCTAATTGCTATAATTACCTATGATGTGTATGTGTAACCACTAATGAGAATAAACGAAATGGACCAAAGTATCCCTAAGTTTCTTCGTGGACATAATTCACTGGTAGTCTGAGATTAAAGGGATGTTTTTCACAGCTTCTCTGTCTCTGTCACCAGATGCTTTTCTTGTTCCTCTTCCTTCGCATCGTCTCTCTCTTTCTCCTCTCTCCTGTCCTTCTTTCCTCTCTTCCCTCTTTAGCCTTCTTCGTCCCCAAACTTTCCTCTCTAAATAGCATCAGCATTGTGGAGGGTAATTTCGTGAAAACTACAAGGACTAGAAAGTAATAGCGCTCTTTGTCCGTCATCTAGTATCACTATATTATCTAAGATAATTGGCTTCACCTAATTGTTATAATTACCTATGATGTGTATGGGTAACCACTAATGAGATTAAACGAAATAGACCAAAGTATCCCTAAGTTTCTCCGTGGACATAATTCACTGGTAGTCTGAGAAAAAAACGGTTTATTTATTTCTGAATTTTCATTTGAAATGTGATATCCCCTGGTAGGTGTCTCACTTATAAGTGCGGCATGTAAAAAAAATTAGGATCACTGTCGCACTCATACGTGCGACGTGGCACTCAAAGTGTTAAATGAGAAGAGTAAATAAAAATAGAGGAAGCGCCATTTTAGGAGGCAGTACGTACTAGATAACCGTCAGGATTCAATACTCATTGATCCAAATACCAAATAAAGAAAAACTAACCGTAAGGACATCAGGAGTCAGGACTAGCATTATAATGACCAAGCTTTGCAGAAGAAACTCACAAATACACGGAAAAGTTGAAAAAGGTCCTCATTAAATTGTGACTTCTTCCTGGAACTATTACTTGCACAACGTACAAAGCCAATTAAAGGAAACCCGAAAGCCTTTTCAAGGTTTTCCCAGAAATCCAGTCAATCTGTAATGGGCAATATGGGACTTGCATCCTTCACATCCTTTCTCTTCCCTAGAATAGAATATGGAGATTATGCACCTTTGGATGGGAGGATAGGGCCATAGGTGGGTGGGATAGGAGGTATTTGAGGAAAGGTGAGAAGGCAGGGAAGAGGGAGTGTGGTGAAAAGAGAGGTATGCACGGGACAGGAGTCATGGGATTTTGGGGTGAAGACGAAAAGAGCGGCCGAGAAGTTTGAAAAAGAGGGGACCGGGAAGTTGGAAAAAGGGAAGAGAGGACCAGGAAGTCGGAAGAAGGGAAAAGAGGAACTCGAAGTTGGAAGAAGGGGAGAGAGGACTGGGAAGTTCGAAGAAGAGAGGGACCGAGAAGTCGGAAGAAGAGGAGACGGTTAAGTTGGAAGAAGTAAAAAGAGGAACGGAAGAGCGGCCGAGAAGTTTGAAAAAGAGGGGACCGGGAAGTTGGAAAAAGGGAAGAGAGGACCAGGAAGTCGGAAGAAGGGAAAAGAGTAACTCGAAGTTGGAAGAAGGGGAGAGAGGACTTGGAGGATAAAAGGAGAGTCTGTTGGGAGACTATACAGGAATAATAATGTCTTTTATCAAGAGGAGAGAGAATTTAACGATACCGAGTAGCGGCGGGTCTGAAGGGTCCTTGAAGCAAAACGTACCAATAGAATGGAAGACAAGAGGGAAGAGGAGGAGGAGGAGGAGGAAGGGAGAGGAAAACGAAGGAGAAGAAGAAGAGGAACAGGGGGGAGGAGAAGGAGGAGGACCGTGGGGAGATATGGCAGACAGAAGAAAAGCCAAATGGAGGATCTTCACTATGGTACATGTCGAACAGGGCCAGTTGTATTTGGAAACAAATGGGAGACCCCTGAGGAATAATAATGTCTTTTATCAAGAGGAGAGAGAATTTAACGATACCGAGTAGCGGCGGGTCTGAAGGGTCCTTGAAGCAAAACGTAGCAATAGAATGGAAGACAAGAGGGAAGAGGAGGAGGAGGAGGAAGGGAGAGGAAAACGAAGGAGAAGAAGAGGAACAGGGGGGAGGAGAAGGAGGAGGACCATGGGGAGATATGGCAGACAGAAGAAAAGCCAAATGGAGGATCTTCACTATAGTACATGTCGAACAGGGCCAGTTGTATTTGGAAACAAATGGGAGACCCCTACCCCTTCAAAAAGTTCGGTCGAGTCTGATTTTATTAGTGAACGAGCTCGCAGAAGAAAAATAAGTAGCCCAATAGGAACTAAGTTTACTAGCCAAACAAGAAGAAAGGGTGAACTGATTTCATGTGCCCAATAAGGGCTGAGTTTTCAGAAGCAGAATTTCCGTGTTACTTTCTTGGATTAGTAAGCTCTTAGGGATCTTCCAATCCGTATTGTGATTTCCGATAGGTTTTATCCCCTGGTACTATTTCGGGAAATCTACTCAAAGAAAGAATTTCTTAACGCGTTAAAAGCTCCGCACATAAGTCTACACGTTTATCTGCCTTTAAAGATCTTTATGTTTTATAAATTTAAAATAGAAATCCATAGGGAATGGGGAGAAAGAGCAATGAGTTTTTTCCCCTGGTACTATTTCGGGAAATCTACTCAAAGAAAGAATTTCTTAACGCGTTAAAAGCTCCGCACATAAGTCTACACGTTTATCTGACTTTAAAGATCTTTATGTTTTATAAATTTAAAATGGAAATCCATTGGGAATGGGGAGAAAGAGCAATGAGTTTTTTTGAGCCTTTAAAAGTCTGACATCATTGTGTGTGATGCCTCCTTGTTTTTGGCTGGTTCTCTGAATTCGTAGACTCATATCATGAGTATTCGTATTAGTTATTGATTACTTTACATAAATTATTAATTAATTTTAAACGTGATTTAAAGTTTCTCCTCTGAGAAATTGTCGATTTATTTGGGTGATTTGACTGATTTTGATTTGGTCCAATGCCTTCTCTCGAGTGAAACGGCAAAGTCACTTGGCAATTAGCCTCAATTAAGTAAACCGAAAGGAAATGAGTTAATCACTAGGAAGCAAATTATCGGTAATTAAAAAAGTAAAACTGAAAATTTTTGTCAAGGAAAAAAAAACGCGAGGTGGAAAAAAAATTAATAAAATTTTACCTCCAAGGATATTTTCTCCGGTAAGGATGAGAGGAAGGAGAGGGAGGGGTAAAACCAGGACGCAATAGGAAGTGAGGTATTAACGCGAGGACAAAGGAGAGGGAAAAGGGGAAGAATGGGAGGAGAGTTTTAAAATTAAAATCTCCGAAATGAATAATTATGAATTTCTTAATAATAAGTTCCAAAAAAGTTAATTACTCGGAACAAATTTGTCCCCTAACTCTCCCACTCCTCAGTTGTCCTCAAATCCCTCAACACCCTCCTCTTCTACCCAGTTTCCAGTTTCTTCATTAGTTCAGTGTTCCCCAATTTCGTTCTTAAATATTTCGCTCAACATTATGGGGTTTTTCACAAGATTTTTCTTATTGGTTGTTTATCTCTGCTGAATCAAGGCACCAATTTAGGCAGTCTTCAATAATCTTACTAGCTCTTTGTATACTAGAAACCCCAACTTGGTAATGGAACACCCAAACTCGACTCCGAGGCCAAATATGTGTAGCACTAACACCAACCTCCTTTAACCTTCTTTTGGGATCCGTTCCTGATGCAAAAGATGGAGTTGTGCTGAATGATCTAAAAAAGTGTTGCATTGTACCTAATAGGGTCCTAGGATACCTACCACCAGGGTAAGCCGATATTATCATTTGGATACTACAAGGGTCCCCAAATTAGGTACCCTCTGCATACTTTTTTCCAATTTCAACCATTTCCTCAGAAGTCAACTCTGATTTCACAAGTAACTAAATGATGATTTTCACGATTTTAGGAAATCACATCTTTTCTGCGATCTATCTCTGCTGAATCAAGGCACCAATTTAGGCAGTCTTCAATAATCTTACTAGCTCTTTGTATACTAGGCTATTTTAGTCTGGGGTTTCAAACTTCAGCATAGTCCTGGAGCAAGATTTTGCAAGAACCACAAGAGCTCAAACTTTGAATAATGTTTCTCTCCACCAAGATTTATTAATTTGTTTCTAAGAAAATAGAACAAATAAAATAATGAGAAATTTCTTTCCGACTTTTCCGAGTGATGGCGAACCGGGAAGTCATAAAGGAACGGTTAGTCAAGCTTCACAATTAACGTGTCACTTTCATTTCACATCAAAATCTCACAAGTTAAATTACCCACCCGCTCTTTTAACATTGAGTTCCATCACAAAAGACGCCCAGCTCCCCTCCAATCCGTCAGTTCCGGCCAAACCCTCTCTTGAACAGTAATCATTCCAAACGAATAATAATTATGGAGATATATGTACATACAAATAATGAACATCTCACAAGGAGCAACGACATCCCCTATCAGGATTCATAAGGGAAACGACTACCAAGGGAAAGTTAGACGGAGAATTAATAAAAAATACGGGAGTCCAACTCAGAAAATCTGTTGTTTTTAATCAAGCCAGATGGTGAACTGACTCTCCTTCATAGTTCGAGTGAGATTGAGCTATCAGCAAAAGAACGGAAAGTAGGGTGGAACGGGGGTGCTTGTTTGCCTTTGATGTTGGGGCTTCTTGTTTTGCCATGTTTGATGGTAATGAAAATGTCCCCCCCCCCTTGATGAGAATGTTCGAAATTAACTCTCAACAAGTTTTGATCATGAATTAAAAAGATATTAAAATGACTCCTCCGCTCTAACCAACTGGCTAAAAGGAGAGATGCTGAATTGAAAAGAATCTGTTGTGCCAGTGAAGGAGAAGTGGAACGGGAAGTTGGAAGAAGGGGAGAGAGGACTTGGAGGATAAAAGGAGAGTCTGTTGGGAGACTATACAGGAATAATAATGTCTTTTATCAAGAGGAGAGAGAATTTAACGATACCGAGTAGCGGCGGGTCTGAAGGGTCCTTGAAGCAAAACGTACCAATAGAATGGAAGACAAGAGGGAAGAGGAAGAGAAGGAGGAAGGGAGAGGAAAACGAAGGAGAAGAAGAAGAAGAGGAACAGGGGGGAGGAGAAGGAGGAGGACCATGGGGAGATATGGCAGACAGAAGAAAAGCCAAATGGAGGATCTTCACTATAGTACATGTCGAACAGGGCCAGTTGTATTTGGAAACAAATGGGAGACCCCTACCCCTTCAAAAAGTTCGGTCGAGTCTGATTTTATTAGTGAACGAGCTCGCAGAAGAAAAATAAGTAGCCCAATAGGAACTAAGTTTACTAGCCAAACAAGAAGAAAGGGTGAACTGATTTCATGTGCCCAATAAGGGCTGAGTTTTCAGAAGCAGAATTTCCGTGTTACTTTCTTGGATTAGTAAGTTCTTAGGGATCTTCCAATCCGTATTGTGATTTCCGATAGGTTTTGCCACAAACACGAGACACCTTTATAATCCCTTCTAAACACTCCGATAACATCGAATTATATCGAAATAATATTATGGACAGATCAAAAACGCACTACACGGTTATGGTCTCGGGACGAGAACATGTAATAAAATTACCAATATCCAATTTTAATGAGACTAATAACAACATATTGAGCATTTCATTAATCATAACACCACCTCTGTCACCCGACCAAACTAATTAAATCTGGCCTCAGCAGTTCTTCTGATCACAGTACGGGGTGTTCGAGCCCCCTTGCTGTGAAGTTTTTTTACGTTCGAGATGATATGTATTATTTTCGGTAGCTCTTCTCTCATCTTGTGATGAGATCTGAGTAAACTTTTTTTCATTTTCATCTCTTCACTCTTGTTTCTTCTTGGAGTGTCGGAAATTCATTATTCCCAGCTTATGTGTTGTTTTGCTTATTAGGTTTTTGCTTTCTCAGTGTCAGCTTACTCTGGGTGTCGAGTGAAGGTTGATTCTGGCTAGCGTTGGAAAAATGGTTGGCCCATCGCATCGGCATCGTTGGGAAATAGTTGCATGTTTTTTATTATATAGGTTTTGATAGAAAAATCTTTAGATTTTTATGAAGATGATTCGAATTATAATGTATATTGGAGAGGTCTCGAATCATTTCATGTGGCCTTATCGAATGCAACAGCCCCTCCGCATGGAATCTGCAAAACCAGACTCACAAGTTTCTCTTCCACCTTGCCCTTCTCGTCTCGTTTAATTTGTTTTCATTTTTCCTGGGAAATTTTTAATGAACCGGAATATATTTTAAATAAAAATAACAAATATAATCTTCTTTTATTATTATATTTTGAATATGATTGTGCTGTACAAGATGTATACTGGGTGACTGGGTACCTATGTACCTACAGGGTGATGGGAGTAATGAGGGACAAATATGCAAACATATTTTGTCAATTATTACTTCAAACCTATGCAAAAGGAATGATCGAATATGCAAACATATTTGGTCATTCCTTCATTTCTCTCTTCAATTTCTCTCTTCAATTTTACTTCGAAATTTCAATTGGAACAACGTGTTTTGGCACTAAAAACTGACCATCGAAATTTTGACCCGATTACATTACTTTCCTTCCTATAGGATAAGGAAAGTAAAAAAGCCCTCTCTGAGGCTTATAGGTGTAGGCGTCCTTAAAAGATGGATTAAACTTAATACACATCTACGAATCTTTGAATTCTTATTACACTCCGGACCCCGGGTACTGATTAGGTGGGTAGAACCTTCCCCCCACCCACATGGGGAGAGGAGGGGTAAAGCCCTGTATCTAATGAGGTGTGAACCTAAGATAACTTTGGACTGGGGTCGGGGGGACGTCTTGCTTTTCATCATTCTGCGATATTTTATGACGGGATCTGAGGTATTTGTTTTAAAAATGAATGACGCAATTTATCATTTTTTTCTTCCTCCGGTGTGAGCGTGACGCTCCCTGCCTCCTTGAACGTCCTTGGAAGCCTAATGGATTCGTAACCTGGAAGACTGTGATTCAAAGCTCAATATTGACCAAAAGAGTTTAGGAGCGGGTAAGTTTCCCGTGAAAATTTCCTATTAGATCTAAAACTAACCCTTACTGTTTACTTACTAGGAGTCAATATCAATTTTTCAGCCGTACCTGTCAGGTCTACCTGATAATGAGTGGCTGCCTAAGGATTAAAAAATACACGTTTTACATCAAATGTAAGTCAATAAATTTTATTTATTTTTATGTTCAGACCGTCACATTTCCAATTCTAAGCAGTAACCCTCATCATCATTATCAGCACCCTCCTCTGCTACATCCGCGAGTGCCACAACTGCTGCAGTTAGGCCGTGTGGAGCACAGCCCCCGCGTGCAAGGTCTCTTCAGCGAGGAGCAAGGATCACAGGGGTCCGGGCAGCAAGGATCTCTGATAGAGCAGCCCAGGGTATCGCACGGCGAAGGACAAGGGCGACGGGGCTTGGGACAACAGGAAGATCGCCTCCCGCTTGACCCGCAGCAGCTTGAGCAGATATCATCGTCACAGCAAGTTTTGCGGGAACACATGGTGGTGCGGTTCTGTTGGGTGTTGGTTTGGTTGAAATGGGTTTGGTTGAAATGTGAACACTTCTGAGGGTGTCTTTATTTTTGACTTTGGTTTAAATGTAGACTGTTCTGAGAGTCTTTACTGTTTCGCCTCCCGCTTGACCCGCAGCAGCTTGAGCAGATATCATCGTCACAGCAAGTTTTGCGGGAACACATGGTGGTGCGGTTCTGTTGGATGTTGGTTTTTGAAATGTGAACACTTCTGCGAGTGTCTTTATTTTTGACTTTGGTTTAAATGTAGACTGTTCTGAGAGTCTTTACTGTGGTGTGGTAATTTTTAAAGCTTTGAGAGATTGCTGCTTTGGATTTGGTTGAAATGTGAACGGTCCTGAGTGTGTCTTTACTAAGTGATTTTGATGTTTAAACTTCGAGGAATAAAATAAGAATGTTGAATTTGTCTGTGTGTTGAGAGTTGGAAATTTGGAATGTCTGTCTGATGTTGGGATTGAAATGTGAGTGGCTTTATGAATTGGATTTCAAATGATTGGCCCTTATCCATGAAAACAGTGAGAAGTTTACAGAGCCGTCTTTATACGGAGAGGTGCCAGTCGATATTTTTGCAATACGATGACCCAAGGGCACTTTGAGACGGACTAGGGAGGAGTTCAATCAGTTTCCAGATCTCCACGGTTCTTAAAGCTGATTTTCTCATGTCCAAACTTTCGCAGGAAAAGGTTTTCAATTTCGAGCAACAATATAATAATTTCAAAATTATCCTCACGATTTTCACTTGCGGTAATTGTGTCACATCCACCAAATTCTTTGAGTTTTTGTTACTCCTTCACCTTCGAGTGAACTTTAAAGTTTTGACAATGTGTTGAATTTTCTCACTAGACATAACTATTAGATAGTTTTCCACTGTTTTCTGTAAGCGCTTACTGTGCCTAACATTTTCCACATCTCCTATTTTTTTCTAAGAGTGAGCATAGAGCTGTTCCTCCCCCTCTTCACACGCAATGCTTCTGGCAGGTCACGTGTCACGAGGGAAAAACCGCACCGAAAATATTTCAAGATTTTCAATTCTCTCCTCATTTTGAATTTTCACTCGTAGAAAAGAGAGTACGACTTTATAATTAATTGTTATCAAACAGTTCTCTCTCTCTGCTTTTTATTTTATTGCCATTTTGAATATTAATCACCTCCGTAGCAACCCCTCTCTTCCCCACCTTTCTCACTCTCTCTCTCCCTCTCTCTCTCACTCTCTCTCAGTCGTCATTGTCGAAACTTTGAATTTCACTTCGAAAGTAAAGGGGTAACAACCGGGGGACTCGTCACTTTTCGGGGAAGTTGAAATTTAATTTCGACATTCAAAGCTTTAGGTAATATTGTTTCATTTTTTGAGCGACGCTCTTGGTTCGTTTTGGTGATGATATTTTTGGACGTTTTCAAATTTCAAAAGCTTTTCCTAAAAGGATCCATTGAAAAATGTAGGATAAGGTAGGTAAGTAAAAAAAAAGAAATTAAAAAAAAAAAAAAAAAAATATATGATAATTAAAAAAATAAAATAAGACTAAAACCTTTTCCATGATCTTCCCAAATGGAAAGTCACCTTTGCTAGGTAGGTACATACTCTTCCCCAAAAGTTTTCCACTTTCCCTGTGACAACAGTCACCATCTGAAAGCTCAATGAAATAAAAATCATTCACAATATCTATCTTAAAATAATAAAAAAAACCTGAAGTGAATAAAAATGTAATACTATCAATAATAAAACTATAATGACGATATGATGCTTGGGGTTTATGTGTTTAATAATATCTATTAGGAAGGAGAAGAATATACAATTTGTACAGGGTTGAACAACGTCAGAAAAAAAAAGGAGAAGAAAATCTCGAAAAATCTTAGCCGCGTTTTCATTTTCCTTGAATTTGATCTTACATTTTGCGAAGAGTCTGAGTGCACCCACTGTAGTCAATAGATTGGCTAATATCCTTTACTTGAGTGTTCTATGTCTATGAGAAATTGGAGCTTGCTAACCGGATAGGATAGAAATTAGTGGATGTGCCAAAACTCCCAATGTACAGGCGATATGGGAATTCTACATCGAATTAATGTTTTACCTATTCCTATTAGAAATGTCTGAAATTCGAACGAGAAAATTGAAATTATAGGGCAAACAATTTGACATTTCAAAATCTGAGGGTCGGAAACCATCAGTGAACTTTATAAACCAGCAATTAACTTTATCCTAGCGAGAATATCACTGAAGAAAGAAGTTTGAATAGTATGATACCTGTAAAACTCTTAAAAGTGTAAAAAGTGAAAATTTGATCCTAATATGATTAAACAATCCTACCAAGATGGGAAAATTGACCAATTTCTATGTCTCACGAGATTACAATTCTCACCCACCTCCCACCTTGTACTTTATTCTCAAGAACGAAATCAGGGGACCTCATTCCAATATGGGACCCTTCCCCGACAAAGCCTTGCCTGTCCCGTGTCTCCTGATCTCAGAACGCACGGCAACACGTCCCATGACATCTCCAAACGCCTTCTAATACGTCTGTCACATCACCCGAGCCCAATGTTTACATTCTCGCGTGTCAAGAGTGATAATAAAAATTAAATAATTCAATAATGACGTCACAATTCATCAGGGGTTGAGGGAGAGGGGGATGTAATCGGATTAATCCAAAGGTCACGTGACTTCCTGCTTGCGAAATCTCTGTGTGACATCCCCGGTAAACTCTTTAATAAAGTGAGCCGTCTCCCGAGTTGCAGCACTTGATTAACATAAGTTCTGCCTCCCTCGGTGCACAATACCCTTTCCACATTTCAGATTGTTCTCACCCACCTTGCCACTAGTCAATCATAATCATACCCGGCAGCTTACCAGGGACAGAAAAGTTGCCTGTGTTACCTATCTGCCCAAAATTTCTGTCGATTCTTCTTTAATTGAAGTTCTTCAATTATGTCACATAATGTTCTTAGATTACCCGAGAACCAAATGCAATTGAATAGAAGGAGATTTCTAGTAAAAGTGATCTTCAAAGGGTAGAAATTCATTAGCATTAGGCTCAGGACCGTTATATTGAACAGTAAAATCCTGCAGAGAACATCAGTTTTAGCGGGACGATTAAAGAACATAAAAAAGTCCAAAGTCATTAAAACAAACGATTATGGGGAATCTGCGATGGGAAATTTCAAACGAAAGATTTTCAAATTACCAAATGAAGGTGAAATGGTAAATGATGTTTTTTTGACCGAATGGTGAAATACCTGCTGTTCCCGAAACGAGAAGCGGCAAATACCTGATCGGTTTTTGTTTTTACAAAAAAGTGGACAATCATCATTAGGCATTCTTTTGAGGTCCCTAGAGGTGCCTTTGAGGATCTCTGATTAATGATCTGCAGGGACAGAACCAATAACCAATATACTCGTATATGATGGTCTTCGGGACTTCAGAAAAGTGGGGGCACGGTTGGTCCAGTGGTAACGCGCTTGCTTGCCATGCAGAAGGTCCCGGGTTCGAATCCCACCGGGGTGCTAGGGTACCCCTGAAATAAATGACTTCAAGAACAGATGTGCATCCTGAAATACAATGGGAATGGTCGTGACTGCTTTTTTTTCGCCCCGAAATTATTTTTTAATGTCCCGTGTCTAAAATTTTGTTATGCAATTTTTGAAAATGTTCAATATTATATTTTTTATTTATTTTTGCGGCAGGGGAACGTTGGACACTCTAGGACCCGAGGATTTTTTCAGTCTCATTCCGGCAGTATGAAAAGGGTTTAAGTTTACCTACCTTAAATGAATAATTTACCTTGATTTCGCTAATGGAATGTGATGTTTCTGGACGGTCGAAAGAACTTGTGTAACACAGTCGTAGTGCCATTGGGTTATAGTATTGAAGATTTTTTGACATGTTTCCCTAATTTCATGAAGGTTCCCCATATCGCACACGTCTCCTCAACTTGTCCATATTAGACAAGATGCTTCAAATTTTGATGAGCGTGACATATTTGCCACTTTTTTATATTTTTACCAAAGCATCAAAAGTCGTCAGAATTGATATTTGATGTAGATAGTACTTGATGGGTTTTACCGTTTTTTGACGGGGTGGAAAATTCACGAAAATTAAGTTCTGTAAATATTTTGTTCCATACAATATTTTGTTCTATGTATAGGTAATATTATGGGGACAAACGGGACATAGGCATTAAAGATTATAGTTTTCAAATATGCACCTGGTTTGAAGTTAATCTGTAGTTACATATGTAGTAGGTATGTTCTTTACTTGCTTTTACAATACGAATTAGGAATAGGTATACTAGAAAACGGTTGTCGAAATGTCGCATTATTTCATTTTACGACAGGAAAACAGGCTCCAAATCATACCTCTTCTGGGCTTTCAACATAGCAACGAGTGTTCATGATAGAGTATGTCTAATTAATAACTAATAACTCTTGTTGCCTATAGTCTTAACCATACATATACCAGACGTACCACAGGATTCGTGTTACCAAACACCAAATCTGACGTCAACTTAACATCGTAACTTCCCTTGTTTACCTCTCCTGTGTAAACAATAGCGCGTGTATACCATCCTCCACAGAATGTAAACAACACGGCTGAACAGTTTGAGAATGTAAACACTCGAATAAATTATTTTAAATATTTATTTATACCTATATTTTTATTTTATTTATTTGTTCATTTATTTTTTCAAATTCCCCTTCAGTTTTCAGTGCCTCTTTTGTATTTGCAAACAGGAAAACACTTTCATTCCGGATTTCAGCCCGAAAAAATTCTAGCCTATCCTAGGGCAGAAGGATTCATTCTTCCAAGATGTCTGAGACAAAGATAAGACATAAAAAAAGTTCATTCCTAAAGTACTGAAAAAGCATATTTTCATTTAATTTCATTATTATTCCTGTTGTTATAGAAAACATTTACTTTGCGTCTTTGCAGTTTTCTCATACCCAGCTGGTGAACCCTCATTGTAGGTGAAAAAACTGTCGTAAAACTCAATAAAGCAGTCAGTCCTAAAACCTCAAGTACCCAATGCCCTATGTTGAAGAATATCTACACATCATTAGGCATTCTTTTGAGGTCCCTAGAGGTGCCTTTGAGGATCTCTGATTAATGATCTGCAGGGACAGAACCAATAACCAATATCCTCGTATATGGTCTTCGGGACTTCGGGGTATCTTAAGGATCTTGAAGAGATGGAGATGGTTTTCAACCCCGACTGACCTGAGCGGTGTTGTTTTAAGAAATGGTGAAGAGTTCAGGATTCAGGACCTTTGTTCCATCAGAAGAACAGAATCTCGATGATAGAAAAAGGATCTTGCAACTTTGACTTGGCGGCTGTGGCGAAGTTTGGCATAAACATATATTATTTGGCTTTGGCAAAGGATTATTTTATTTTAGTCCAGTGGTAAAGCGCTAGCTTTCTTTCGGCTTTTATTTTTTCCATTTTTTTTAGCGGGTAATATTGTGTGAGGGTGCTTGTGTCAATCAACACAATACTTCTGCATACATACCTATCTCAAAGTCTCTAAACTAACACATCAAAGTACTACAAACACGAGACACCTTTATAATCCCTTCTAAACACTCCGATAACATCGAATTATATCGAAATAATATTATGGACAGATCAAAAATGGTCTCGGGACGAGAACATGTAATAAAATTACCAATATCCAATTTTAATGAGACTAATAACAACATATCAAGGAGAAGTGAGGCTGAAACATAAGAATGTATAAATATTAAATAATAAATATGTTGAGATATTTAATTCATAGAAAGAAATCTAAAAAAACACCAAAATATTACCCCAATGATTTGTATCGGACACTGAAAAAAAAAAAAAATCAAGGAAAATTCTTTGAAAATCAAGGAAGATCTTAAAAATCAAGGAAAATTCTTTGTGATGGTGTTGCAGTATTGAGTCTTTTTCAAAAGATGCATGGTTCTTTGTCGACCCGAGATAAAACCAATGATAGATTGAACTTCTAATTACTTAGGGCAACATTTCAGCTGCAAAAAGCTTCACTATTATCAGTGGAACTCTTCTGATCTGAGGAATGGTATTATTTGTGTATTGTGTCAGGTCTTCAAGTAGCTCAGTAAACTGTAGACCAACTTGGTTGGTAACTCGTCTGCCTTGTAAGCGCTAGGTCGCGGGTTCAGTCCCCGCCCGGGGCGGATTTTATCCAGAACCTGTGAAGTTTTTTTACGTTCGAGATGATATGTATTATTTTCGGTAGCTCTTCTCTCATCTTGTGATGAGATCTGAGTAAACTTTAAAGATTCTCTACCATTGCACATGTGACATGTTTGGCAACAATGTCTATTTTTTTGCTGTCACATTGATCTGGACACACTATAGGGCTTATGGCTGACGAAAAACGGCGACTCCGTCTGTTTATGGGAAAAGGCGAAGAAAAAGAAGAAACAACTGCTCTACACTTTTATAGTTTGTGTCGTAGTATACCCATCCCGTAGTGTGTCCCTCATCATCGAAATAGTAGTGCAATTTTTTTTTTCGACTGCGTGATCAGACCTGGGACCTTCTGCATGTCAAGCAATCGCGTTACCACTGGAATGACCGTGTCCCCAATCGCTTACACAAGTTAAGGTGTGTCCACACATAGTTGATGCCGTCGATCGATGTCGATTGAAACCGTACAGTGCCTCGACAACATAGATTCTCACCTCTTCACCTCGTCGATCGACTATTTTTATTAAGAGGTTTTGACAGAGAACTGTAACTGCTATTGGTCTTATCGTCCCGAAATCGAAGAGAGAAGGAAGACAGGATAGGAGAAAGGCAGCCGTTCCGAGAACGAACATTATACCATCAGGATAAAATCCGCCCCGGGCGGGAATCGAACCCGCGGCCTAGTAAGAACGGATAATGTTCGTTCTCGGAACGGCTGACTTTCTCCTATCCTGTCTTTCTTCTCTCTTCGATTTCGGGACGATAAGACCTTAGTTCCCTCTGTTAAACCTTACTGTAGAGTGTAGACCTCTATCTCAGGAAATGGAACCCTACGAGCTGCTGGTGCCCAAAAGCTAAAGGAGCTAAAGGATCTTGCAGACGAGCAAGTTTGCTTAGTGTTGAACATCTGTCCATTTGTCCAAATATCTCAATCGGACTAATTTTTGAATTAGCTCAACTCCATAGACAAAAAGCCCTCTCTGAGGCTTATAGCTTATAGGTGTAGGCGTCCTTAAAAGATGTATTAAACTTATACAAATCTACGAATGCTTACAAGGCAGACGCACTACCAACTAAGCTAACTAGGCTGGCCGTTGCATGTTTGAGGAACTGTTGGCTAACGGTAAGACAGCGCGCCAACCCATATATTTTGTCAACCATGAAAATATTTTCTGTGCAAATAGGTCGGTGTAATGTAAAGGGAACTTCTATTTTCTATCGTTCTCTTAGGACAGATATTTAACTCCTTTTTGAGGTCTTTAGCGGTAAGACAGCGCGGCAACCCATATATTTTGTCAACCATGAAAATATTTTCTGTGCAAATAGGTCGGTGTAATGTAAAGGGAACTTCCATTTTCTATCGTTCTCTTAGGACAGATATTTAACTCCTTTTTGAGGTCTCTATGTACCTATCATGTACGAGTAAGAGATGTGATGTATCCAAGATGTTTTTCTCGTTTTAAATTTATCTCAACTCCATCTACTGTGAGTTCAGAGATTTCTTTGTTATTACTGGTGATGATTCGGGTCTTTCTTCGAGATCTAATAACATGGCTTCAGATCCATAGGTGTCGATTATTTTGATAAATCGACATATTTGTTGGACGCAAGCATCGGACCTACGTGACCTAAACGTAAATCTAATTTAGATAAAGCCCTAATAAATCTAATTTAGATGGTTAATTAGAGAACCTGTAGGCCTAATGTTTATTCAAGATCGAGTTAATTCTAAGATGATCATTAGATGATTATGAAATCATGAGAGGACATTTTGATGCTATACCTACATTACCTACTCGTTGTGGTTGGAACTTAAACTCAATATGGAATTCGGGTCTCTTGGACCCAAAATTCTCTCCTTCCTACTAACATTACTACAGACTAGAATTTTCCAATCCGTGTTTCTAAGATGATCATTAGATGATTATGAAATCATGAGAGGACATTTTGATGCTATACCTACATTACCTACTCGTTGTGGTTGGAACTTGAACTCAATATGGAATTCGGGTCTCTTGGGCCCAAAATTCTCTCCTTCCTACTAACATTAGGTACTGCAGACTAGAATTTTCCAATCCGTCAGCGAACTGTTTGGCGTATTGCATAACCAATTGTTATTTACCAGGCTCATTTTTATTCAGTAACCTTTTTGGTAGATTTTTTGATAATTTTATGGCTCACTCGGAGTACTCAAGTAGTTGATAAGTAGGCAAAGGAACATCTTTTACTCCCTACAGCTTACATCATTATCTTCCTCACTATTTTTGATCTAATTATTACCTCCTTCCCGAAATCTGCACCTTCTCCCTCCCTCCGTAAATCTGCACCTTCTCCCTCCCTAAAATCTGCACCTTCTCTTCTACTTAATGACCTCGAGAACTAATTTCACATCCCCTATTGGAAATTTGGAATGTCTGTCTGATGTTGGGATTGAAATGTGAGTGGCTTTATGAATTGGATTTCAAATGATTGGCCCTTATCCATGGAAACAGTGAGAAGTTTACAGAGCCGTCTTTATACGGAGAGGTGCCACGACCTAAGGAAGAGATTTTCTTTCTTTTTTTCATGTCCCTGTGTTTCTTGACGAGAAAAATGTGGAGAGAGAAAATTAGATTTTTTTTTTATCTTTCCTTTTATTCCTAAAAAAGGCTATAAAAAAACTCCGCAATTCCCCCTGATTTTTTGTAGTTTAGGAAAAGTGACAGGGCTATTTAGTAGATGCAAATGAGATCCAATTCTTGAACGATCTGGTAGCATTCCAGTTGTCTGTTGGATCGTTCATCTTGTAAGCTTAGCTAGGTTTCGACTTGCGGCAATTTTCATTAATTCGGAAACTGAAAAACTGATATACCAATGAGAATACGCACTTCGGCGTAACTGCCGCAATTCAGCAGTCATCCCCATGAATGCAAATATTTATCAAGTCTATCGAGATTACCCATGTTGAAAATCTGCCAGCCAAATTGATTCAAACGATGCAACCCATAATAAAGAGCAATGAAGAGAATTATTAGGGAAAAAAGTGGTAAAAAAATACAAGGGCAAGAAGGCGAGAGAGACACGATTTTATTTATCTTCTTTGAATTAGTTAGGGTAAATAAATTATCTATGATTAGAAACTTCAATATCTAGGAGGGGACTGCTTGTATCTGTGGAAGCTGCTATAACCTTTTTAATGAGACATAAAAAAAATCCATCTCTCCTACCGAAGACTGAACACCCCACAGGTGATGCTGGAGTTAGGATCTAGGGTGCTAGGGTACCCCTGAAATAAATGACTTCAAGAACAGATGTGCATCCTGAAATACAATGGGAATGGTCGTGACTGCTTTTTTTTTCGCCCCGAAATTATTTTTTAATGTCCCGTGTCTAAAATTTTGTTATGCAATTTTTGAAAATGTTCAATATTATATTTTTTATTTATTTTTGCGGCAGGGGAACGTTGGACACTCTAGGACCCGAG
Organism: Diaphorina citri; assembly: GCF_000475195.1. Classification (NCBI taxonomy): domain Eukaryota; kingdom Metazoa; phylum Arthropoda; class Insecta; order Hemiptera; family Psyllidae; genus Diaphorina; species Diaphorina citri. Next base: position 148,992 of record NW_007378015.1, on the reverse strand, counting down.
GATTTTTTCAGTCTCATTCCGGCAGTATGAAAACGGTTTAAGTTTACCTACCTTAAATTAATAATGATTTCGCTAATGGAATGTGATGTTTCTGGACGGTCGAAAAGACCCAAGGGCACTTTGAGACGGACTAGGGAGGAGTTCAATCAATTTCCAGATCTCCACGGTTCTTAAAGCTGATTTTCTCATGTCCAAGCTTTCGCAGGAAAAGGTTTTCAATTTCGAGCAACAATATAATAATTTCAAAATTATCCTCACTCAATCTTCTATTGGTTCGACCTGTTGCCATATCTTCCCCAATAATTTTCAATCTTAACGCCCCATTTAACCAAATCAGCGTTGAGTTGAGTATTGTTTTTTCAAACTCTTAGAAATATGTATTTTATTTTTATTTAAGTTCCTTAAAATTGGGTTGGGAAATATGGATTGGATATTTTTTGCTGTTTTACTCAACTATCTGTCAATTTGTCTCTATTTACATATCTTCCCCAATAATTTTCAATCTTAACGCCCCATTTAACCAAATCAGCGTTGAGTTGAGTATTGTTTTTTCAAACTCTTAGAAAAATGTATTTTATTTTTATTTAAGTTCCTTAAAATTGGGTTGGGAAATATGGATTGGATATTTTTTGCTGTTTTACTTAACTATCTGCCAATTTATCTCTATTTTATATGATACTGCTTTGGTATTTGGTGGGACTTGGTGAGACATAATTATGTAGATATTGGTTGGACATGGATGTGGTAGGTACTTGACATTATTACCACGTAGGTTCTATTAGTCTGTTGGGTGGGAAATATGGAGGATTGGATATTTTTGCTGTTTTACTTAACTATCTGCCAATTTGTCTCTATTTTATATGATACTGCTTTGGTATTTGGTGGGAATTGGTGAGACAAAATTATGTAGATATTGGTTGGACATGGATAATGGTGGTAGGTACTTGACATTATTACCACGTAGATTCTATTAGTCTGTTGGGTGAACATTCCTTCAAGCTTGGTCGAAACATGGAACTTTGCTCGGAGACAAAAGAATTTTTTGATAAGATGTCAACACAGAACCATAAGGATGAGAAGTGCAAATATTAGATTTCAACAATAAATAATTAAGAAATTCCTTTCACATGGGAGGGAAAATACTTGACAACCTTGCCCCCGCCCCCTCCTCAAGTCAACCTAATACGCGAATTTAATTGAATGACCGTCAGGCACGTAAATAGGAGGGTCGGAAACCATCAGTGAACTTTATAAACCAGCAATTAACTTTATCCTAGCGAGAATATCACTGAAGAAAGAAGTTTGAATAGTGTGATACCTGTAAAACTTTTAAAAGTGAAAATTTGATCCCAATATGATTAAACAATCCTACCAAGATGGGAAAATTCACCAACTTCTATGTCTCAAGATTACAATTCTCACCCACCTTGTACTTTAGTCTCAAGAACGAAATCAGGGAACCTCATTCCAATATGGGACCCTTCCCCGACAAAGCCTTGCCTGTCCCGTGTCTCCTGATCTCAGAACGCACGGCAACACGTCCCATGACATCTCCAAACGCCTTCTAATACGTCTGTCACATCACCCGAGCCCAATGTTTACATTCTCGCGTGTCAAGAGTGATAATAAAAATTAAATAATTCAATAATGACGTCACAATTCATCAGGGGTTGAGGGAGAGGGGGATGTAATCGGATTAATCCAAAGGTCACGTGACTTCCTGCTTGCGAAATCTCTGTGTGACATCCCCGGTAAACTCTTTAATAAAGTGAACCGTCTCCCGAGTTGCAGCACTTGATTAACATAAGTTCTGCCTCCCTCGGTGCACAATACCCTTTCCACATTTCAGATTGTTCTCACCCACCTTGCCACTAGTCAATCATAATCATACCCGGCAGCTTACCAGGGACAGAAAAGTTGCCTGTGTTAAGTTGCAGCACTTGATTAACATAAGTTCTGCCTCCCTCGGTGCACAATACCCTTTCCACATTTCAGATTGTTCTCACCCACCTTGCCAGGAGTCGATCATACCCGGCAGCTTACCAGGGACAGAAAAGTTGCCTATCTGCCCAAAATTTCTGTCGATTCTTCTTTAATTGAAGTTCTTCAATTATGTCACATAATGTTCTTAGATTACCCGAGAACCAAATGCAATTGAATAGAAGGAGATTTCTAGTCAAAGTGATCTTCAAAGGGTAGAAATTCATTAGCATTAGGCTCAGGACCGTTATATTGAACAGTAAAATCCTGCAGAGAACATCAGTTTTAGCGGGACGATTAAAGAACATAAAAAAGTCCAAAGTCATCTCGTGATACAAAAGTGGATCACACCGTACCACCAGCATAGTGACTGTGATACAAAAATGGATCACATCGTACACAATGTGTTAAAACAAACGATTATGGGGAATCTGCGATGGGAAATTTCAAACGAAAGATTTTCAAATTACCAAATGAAGGTGAAATGGTAAATGATGTTTTTTTGACCGAATGGTGAAATACCTGCTGTTCCCGAAACGAGAAGCGGCAAATACCTGATCGGTTTTTGTTTTTACAAAAAAGTGGACAATCATCATTAGGCATTCTTTTGAGGTCCCTAGAGGTGCCTTTGAGGATCTCTGATTAATGATCTGCAGGGACAGAACCAATAACCAATATACTCGTATATGATGGTCTTCGGGACTTCAGGGTATCTTAAGGATCTTGAAGAGATGGAGATGGTTTTCACACCCCGACTGACCTGAGCGGTGTTGTTTTAAGAAATGGTGAAGAGTTCAGGATTCAGGACCTTTGTTCCATCAGAAGATCAGAATCTCGATGATAGAAAAAGGATCTTGCAACTTTGACTTGGCGGCTGTGGCGAAGTTTGGCATAAACATATATTATTTGGCTTTTGCAGAGGATTATTTTATTTTAGTCCAGTGGTAAAGCGCTAGCTTTCTCTGGGCTTTTATTTTTTCCATTTTTTTAGCGGGTAATATTGTGTGAAGGTGCTTGTTTAATCAACTCTCAATTTTCATATTAATGTAGGTACTTACACTTCTGCATACATATACCTATCTCAAAGTCTCTAAACTAACACATCAAAGTACCTCCGTGTGCGAACTGTTTGGCGTATTGCATAACCAATTGTTATTTACCAGGCTCATTTTTATTCAGTAACCTTTTTGGTAGATTTTTTTGATAATTTTATGGCTTACTCGGAGTACTCAAGTTGTTGATAAGTAGGCAAAGGAACATCTTTTACTCCCTACAGCTTACATCATTATCTTCCTCACTATTTTTGATCTAATTATTACCTCCTTCCCGAAATCTGCACCTTCTCCCTCCCTAAAATCTGCACCTTCTATTCTACTTAATGACCTCGAGAACTAATTTCACATCCCCTCCTGGAAGAAGAGGAGGAGGTGGGATGTGATTAGGACGAAGATTTGCCCTGGTGATATCTTTTATGACCTAAGGAAGAGATTTTCTTTTTTTTTCATGTCCCTGTGTTTCTTGACGAGAAAAATGTGGAGAGAGAAAATTAGATTTTTTTTATCTTTCCTTTTATTCCTAAAAAAGGCTATAAAAAACTCCGCAATTCCCCCTGATTTTTTGTAGTTTGGGAAAAGTGACAGGGCTATTTAGTAGATGCAAATGAGATCCAATTCTTGAACGATCTGGTAGCATTCCAGTTGTCTATTGGATCGTTCATCTTGTAAGCTAAGCTAGGTTTCGACTTGCGGCAATTTCCATTAATTCGGAAGCTGAAAAACTGATATACCTTGAAAAGAATCTCAATCAGAATACGCACTTCGGCGTGACTGCCGCAATTCAGCAGTCATCCCCATGAATGCAAATATTTATCAAGTTTATCGAGATTACCCATGTTGAAAATCTGCCAGCCAAATTGATTCAAACGACGCAACCCATAATAAAAAGCAATGAAGAGAATTATTAGGGAAAAAAGGTGGTAAAAAAATACAAGGGCAAAAAGGCGAGAGAGACACGATTTTATTTATCTTCTTTGAATTAGTTAGGGTAAAATAAATTATCTATGATTAGAAACTTTAATATCTAGGAGGGGACTGCTTATATCTGGAAGCTGCTATAACCTTTTTAATGAGACATAAAAAAAAATCTATCTCTCCTACCGAAGACTGAACACCCCACAGGTGATGCTGGAGTTAGGATAGTTTGTAAAAGAACTCCCTACTTTAAATGATGGGGATTGGTGAGTTTGGAAATTTCTGCATTCGATTCACACGTTTTCTTGCACATCTCAGGGATGTCGATAGTCGCCACTACACTCCATGTAAACAGTCATGGCGGTGACCGTGATGGAACTAAGGAAATACAGGACAGCAGGACCTGGAACTGGCGTGTGAAGAAAAGAACTCCCTACTTTAAATGATGGGGATTGGTGAGTTTGGAAATTTCTGCATTCGATTCACACGTTTTCTTGCACATCTTAGGGATGTCGATAGTCGCCACTACACTCAATGTAAACAGTCATGGCGGTGACCGTGATGGAACTAAGGAAATACAGGACAGCAGGACCTGGAACTGGCGTGTGAAGAGGTTGTCAGGTCGAAACATAGCATTTCGTTATGTAGATGTCCAGGGAAATACAATTAAATTCATAATTTAATAACAAATGACCTTCACAATAGGAAAACAAGCGGTCAACAGAGTCGACCCCTTTGAGGGATTTTTTTTTTTTTTTTTTCAATTTTCGTGAGACTAGGAATTCCAGGGTAGGTTGGTAGATTTCCAGTTTAGGTAGGTACCTATATTCTTTTAGCTACCACTGTGTATTGGAAACCTGTACAAGGTGATTGAGAGAGTGGAAATTTCCTCCAAAACATTATTCTCCCTCCAAACTCCCTTTCAAGTGAGACTAGGAATTCCAGGGTAGGTTGGTAGATTTCCAGTTTAGGTAGGTACCTATATTCTTTTAGCTACCACTGTGTATTGGGAACCTGTACAAGGTGATTGAGAGAGTGAAAATTTCCTCCAAAACATTATTCTCCCTCCAAACTCCCTTTCTCAAAGTGTTCTCATTCCTTACGTCTCCCTCTTCTTCTCGTTCTTCTTCCCATTTCTCTATAACAAAAGGAAATGACTTTGAAGTTCGAACGGGTCTTATCAATCAATTTTCAGGGGAAAAAATCCTCTTGGTATAAGAGGTACAGAAAATAATACCCCAACTTTCTTCTTACCTCCTCCTCCTTCTCTCTGAATTCTTACTCTCGGTGAAAAAATACACCTTCCAAGGTTTCCCAAATTATTAGTATTCCTTTTTGTGGGGTAGTTGAAAACCCAAGGCCCGTAAGGGGTAGGTATTCCTAGCGAAAATTCAATTGAGCGTTATTATTATTATTTGAAAAGATTCGTTTTACCTACTTCACAATTTAGTTTACTTAACGGTCAATTAACAAGCATCACAACATACCAGGACAACTTCCGCACAGTTTGAGAATCACTCGCAACTTCCATCAAAAAGAAGTTTACAGCCCCCACAAAGTGAAATACACTTTTTAAAAGACATAACTCAGAAAAAAATGAAGGCAAACTTTTTTCTTGAATCTAATTAATCAAGTTGACGCCCCAAAATTTCTTCTCAAGCAAGGTCTTTTCCCCAATGTATCTTGAACCCTTCAGAGTTTGAGGAAATAACTTCGCATCATGTCACGGCACCCCTGTAGGAAACTTTGTGTCTGATGGAATCTTTCCCCTTCAGAATTTACGCCATTTTTGAAAACGAGAATGCATGTTGAGTAAGTTGAAGTTGTTGAATAAAGTAATCAGGGTTTTGATAGCCGTGAAATTTGCTACAACACAATCGATAGAAAATTATTTGCATCTTCTATATATCGGTAGTGTAGAGTAAAGGGTATCCGCGACACTACCTTTTACGCTATAAATTACACGAAAAACCTGACGTTAATCCTGAATTATCTATTCATTTGATTCGATGATTATTATTTGAATATTTTTCGTTCATTTATTTTTAATCCGTACAAAAAATAAACAAAAAGCATTCGAACAAGTGTTATTGTGATCACCTCTTTATCATAGAGCTCTATCATGAGGCTTTGATAACAATAAAAATAATAAAATTCTCATAATGGAATGCAGAAAAAAAGTTCTATTCAAAGGCCAAACAAGCACAAGTACACCATTGTTGTTCCGGGGTGTACAGTAAGGTGCAGTGTTGTGATCCCATTGAATTTCTATAGTAGTACGGGCGAGCCTTTGTCATGCCTAGCCTTTTGTTATGATATTCATTCACGGATTTTGTGTCTCGTTCATTCATTACTTCAGTGAATGCCTCACGGATGAATCGGATGATAATCAGCATTTCTTTTGTGTCATCTTGCTCTTCTTTATGTTCCTCGGATTTTTTGTTATTGAGAAGTTTTTGTGTGTTGACTCAGGTCAGTATTACATTGATCTCTGTGTATTTACACGTTTTAGTACCTACCTGTTGTCGTGCAACACTGTTTGTTTTGTTCTCAGTCGTGAACTTGCTCTTGCTAAATAAAGCTGGAAGGTTAGCAGCAATGTGAGTATTGAACTGACAAAATGTCCTAACATTAGTTGTATCCACTCCATGAAATTCATCCTGTGCACTGTCGATTTCAGCAAAACTTGTCATGCCTTTATTAATTCTATTCTAAGTACCTATATATTTCACTCAAATGTGTAGTGAAAACAGTCTTAATAGTTTCGCTAATTACCACCCTTAGTTATTTTAAACATTTCAATGACTTGTACAGCTTGTGATTACTGCAAAAGTACCAGTAGATACTGTAATGTAAAGTAACACATTAAAGTATTCCTCTAACACCTCCTATCTTGGCATGAAATCTGAGTTCAGAACTTTCTCGACAGTTGAATAAAAGCGTAAACATCACAGCTTGCATCTCGGTCCTAATCTAAACAAGATGGCCGGATGTGAGGTGATGGACATTAGGTTTACTTTTAGCCTAACACCAGGTTCTAGGCTGCCAGGCTCTCAGAAGAGATCTGACGATAATCCTGCTGCCATGATTCAGCTGAATGCAATACGCATGGGGGCCTGGTGTATGGAACTTGGAACAATATGGGTGACTACCAGTGGAGGTCATAGTATTGAAAAGAAAGATAATAAAGAAGAATTTAATATAGCCAACACCGATAATAATTTGATACTTGACTTTAAAACTTGAACATTTCCATTTCAAGCCTTTGGTCCTATGGCTAAAGGCTTGTAGCAAGAAATCGTAAATTATTACAATTTGGTTTGGTTTACGAAATATCGGTGTAAACTTGGGAAGGATTACCAGAGAAAGCCCTTTTGTAGATAATATGCTGCTCTTCTGTGGGGTTTCTTTACACCAATACTTGATGGATAGATGCTAGATGTGTAACAATAGCAACTGAAACCTGAAATCCCTTTTGAAAATAGGTATGTTGTACCGTAAATTTGACTTTTCTCGCTTTAGGCTGGAGGGATGCTGCAAACATAAGGGATGTGTCACTATCAATGATCGTAACTCTGAAGAGGATTGTGTTTTCCAGCCCGGAACGTGTAGAATTGTTGAAGGTGGTGGATTTTTTGTTCGTGTTATTTCTTTTTGGCTATAGGTATATGATGGGATTTTGCGAAAACCATCAATTTATTATGGAGCAGCAAACGAGAGAAAACGGCAGCAATATTGCCTGATTTTATCATTTCATTTTTATAAGAGGACTTGGTGACGTGGGTTGCTCTGGACTCTGCTGCGACAGTGGGTTTGCTGATGGGTTCATGATTGTAATGACATGGGTTGCCCTGGACTCTGTAGACCTGAAAGTGGGTTGTGTTATGGGATGCCCATTGTGAATATGTATTAGACTGCTGTCCCTTGATGGTAGTTTCTAGGAAGAGTATTTGTCAGACTTTTCAGCAAATTTAGGTAGATTTCTAATTCTTCTCATTATGGACTAGTCTAGAGTCTAGAAAAGATTCGGGGAGAGAGAGAGAGTTCATCATTCCCCTATAATGCTTTTATCTCAGCTCACTCAATGTTTTTCAATCTTGTCTTGAAAACGACATCAACAGGGCGCTCCTGGAAATCATTGTTCTCCTGTGATTCCTTTCAAATGTCTACAGGAATCCCGTGGAAAATCTTGAGGGATCCCTCAAGGATCCGCTGATACAGTTATCTTCAGGAATTTTGTGAAAGATTGGCAGAATTCAGAAATTCTGTAGATCTGTAGTTCAGGATTCAAGAATCCTGATCCCGTGTCACACTATCAGGAATTTTGTTCAGGACTTTCGTGAAACATCTCCATCAGAATAACAGTTAGAGAACAATATCTACCTACTTGATTATGTCCTCAACAAACTCAACATTTACCTGTTCATACAGAGCTCACTTAGCCCCAACCTCAAGAACAACGCAAATATTGAAAAATAACTTTTAAACTACAAAGTGTAAACCTTAATAACGCCACCAAATAACTCAAGAACTCCACCATATAACTCGACCACATTTCGCACGCCATCACCCTGTATCCTAAAGTTACTATTTAAACTAATTTCATTGGCGAAACATATGCTACGTGTTGTTTAGATTCCATTGGGCTAATGTAATAATCTTTATTTATTGTTTTACTTGAGATATAAAACAGATTAGGGTAGCTTTAGGCTGGAGGGATGCTGCAAACATAAGGGATGTGTCACTATCAATGATCGTAACTCTGAAGAGGATTGTGTTTTCCAGCCCGGGACGTGTAGAATTGTTGAAGGTGGTGGATTTTTTGTTCCTGTTATTTCTTTTTGGGTATAGGTATATGATGGGATTTTGCGGAATTTTGCGCAAGTACCTATAGATATTGTTGGAAAATGGGTTCGAATTTATCGATTTTTAGGTGGAAACTGATCTTCAATTTCATTACATTATGGTTTTAGACTTTTGGCAAAGAAAAACAATGCAGAAAGTTGGCAAGTTTTCCCCTCAATAATTTGAATTGTGTACTTGCAACAGTACCTACTTCTAACTTTAAGCTTGTTAGGTGCTTGTGTTTTCTACCTTTTGTATACTATCCCCCCAGCTCCCTTGGATTCTGAATATGTTTGTGTATGCCATGAATTTAGGCAATACCATTTGGCAAAAAATAAAATTGTTCGACATACCTTATAACCGGCAATCTAGGGAGCTCGGGATTAATGCTAGTCATGAACTTCATTTCTCATTTGTTTTAACTCTGAAGAGGATTGTGTTTTCCAGCCCGGAACGTGTAGAATTGTTGAAGGTGGTGGATTTTTTGTTCGTGTTATTTCTTTTTGGGTATAGGTATATGATGGGATTTTGCGGAATTTTGCGTAAGTACCTATAGATATTGTTGGAAAATGGGTTCGAATTTGTCGATTTTTAGGTGGAAACTGATCTTCAAAATCATTACATTATTTTTTTTCCATTTCTTGATTGTTTCAGATATTCTCTTGGTGTCCTGTCCACATTATGAGCTATTTGATGATTGAAGAGTGCTTATCTGTTTACCTATGTAAGTATATTTTGGAGATTTTCGGGCCCGAGACATTTTATTCTAAACTTTCTTAATCGTTATGAAATTACCTATTAATGCTAATATCAAATGGATCTCATCTCTCTCCCTCCCTCCCCCTCTCTCTCTCTCCCCCTCTCCCTCCTCGCTCTTTCTTTATTTATACCTTCCTTCGTCTTTTTCCTCCCTCCTTTTTTTATCACCTCGTTAGAGCTTACAAATTGGGCCACCATGCCCACAATTTTCAAAAATATAATCTCAAGGGTTAGATCCCACTCAATTGAGTTTCAATAAACTCATAAAGGGTGATCCAAGCTTCTTGGAGTTTCTGAATGGGCCTCTGACAGTGAAGTAAAAAATGTTCTCCTGTTATCCTGTTAACCAAGTTATCGAGTGGGGTAGATTAGTTTCCAAACGTTTGAAGAAGGTTTTGCACGGACAACAAAGGAAATATTTTACAGTTAGCTGTCTGTTCTGTCTGTCGAATGAAATTCTTAAATGTCATAATTTTCAAGATCCTCGGGGGAGAAATTCTTGAATGAAACGAAGGAGATTGAGCCAAAATCTATTTTTTTCAAATCCCGTAGTGTGTGAAGTCAGTCGGAAAATTGTAAAGGATTAGATATCATACTTTCGATAGCTAGAAATTCTTGAATGAAACGAAGGAGATTGAGCCAAAATCTATTTCTTTCAAATCCCGCAGTGTGTGAAGTCAGTCGGAAAATTGTAAAAAAAATTGTAAAGGATTAGATATTATACTTTCGATAGCTTGGTAGAATTCTATGCTAAATCTATTCTGTATTGTACACGTTTTGCCATTGAGTTTGCTAAATTGCTAGATGAAGATTGCCATGTCTGTCTACAACGGGGTATGACTGTTTTTGTGTCACAGAGGGAAGCTACAAGCTACAAGCTACTGAAGAGAGGAGGTGGCGGCCATGTTGATTTTTGATTAGCCATACTGATTGGCTCAGAGAACTGTAGATGACCTTGGGACTCTGAGCATCTCCGTGTGAGTTGTCTCAGCATCTGAGCTTGAAGTAAATTACTGATCTCACATAAGAGCAGAGAGAGAGAATGTAAAGTGTAGTGTGGAAGTGACTGTTAGTGGCGTAGGCTAGTAAAGGTTGAAACATTCTCACGTTACGTCACGTGATAGCAATGTGGCTGTTCTGAACGAAATTACCTACAATATTATGGGGAAAACTGTGAATTGCATCTTTCTGACTCCCCATGGCTTAAAGGAGAGGAGGTGGCGGCCATGTTGATTTTTGATTAGCCATCCTGATTGGCTCAGAGGACTGTAGATGACCTTGGGGCTCTGAGCATCTCCGTGTGAGTTGTCTCAGCATCTGAGCTTGAAGTAAATTACTGATCTCACATGAGAGCAGAGAGACAGAATGTAAAGTGTAGTGTGGAAGTGACTGTTAGTGGCGTAGGCTAGTAAAGGTTGAAACATACTCACGTTACGTCACGGGATAGCAGTGTGGCTGTTCTGAACGAAATTATCTACAATATAATGAGAAAACTTTGATATGCATCTTTCTGACTCCCCATGGCTTGAAGTGACGTGATGGTAGTGTGTGGTAAGATGGCACTGACGAAAATTCATGCCCACAGAATTGGAGCCAAGTCGGGCTTGGAAGCTTTTGGAACACCAATTTCTATTGCAGTTAGGGGGTGCTTTTCTTTCGTCAAACGTGAAACTTGCCTATAATTATAATGGCTTCGAGATTTTCAAGTCATTCATACCTCTTAGTAGGTACCATCGCAATTATTTTTTTCAGGTTCAAACCCACACCTCCTGACTCCTGAATTAAAAAGATCAACCAATTCTGAATATCACCACTGAATCCTCAGCAAAATATTTATCCTCGCCGCTCGTACTGAAACTAAATTGTACTAATAAAATGAAAAGAGAAAATGCTCAAATAATAAAAAATGTCTAATTAAAATTTTCAAAACAGTCAGAACGGAAAATTAAATTCAGAAATAACTACCGCTCGTTTCCTTTTGCAATTGCTTACAGGGACGGCTCTCTCTTTCTCTCTCTCCTTCCTCTCTCTTTCTCTCTCTCCCCCTCTCTCCCTCTCTCTCTCCGAGATCTCGGAATAAGATATTAATAATAATTATCGTACCCCCCCAAAAAAGGTTCGTTATGGGATATGTAATTTGAGAGGAGTACCGAGAAAGAGAGAGATTGGGATAAAATCTCCGAGAGAGAGAGAGAGAGACCGGACGCTAGGGTTCTGATTGGCCAATCACGGGACCTCCATATAAAATATGAAGAGGGGTTCCGTGCTCTCCCCTCCTGGATTTTACATTGCCGCCGGATATCTAATTATCCTGATCACGTCCTTTTGTTTCAAATGGAGGAATATACAATCCTCCTACCTTCTGAGCGCAGGGAGCTTGGTGCATCGCACATTGCTTGCGCTGTTTTCATTTAATTCGTACATTCTTGGAAGCTTAACCCATCCTTTAGGGCTGTTTGCCCCTACACCCAAGCCTCTGAATGGGCTTTTTGTGCATGGAAAATGGAGTTAAGCTGGAATCACTTGATCCTTAGCTATTTCATTTACTTGATCCTTAGCTATTTCATTTACTTGATCCTTAGCTATTTTAATTTTCTCGTTCTGTCTCCCCCCTCTCCCCCTCCCCTTCACCTATTTTTTCTCACTCTTCATCTCTCGTTTTCTTTCGAGTTCCAAATTGCCTTTTCGGTAGTACCTACCTACGCTGTTATGACTGTGTTTAGGTACTTCCTCAATTAAAAATCCTGGTATTTTTTCGTCGAATTTTTCAATTACTGTTCCTTGAATTTCATCCCCGCTCTTGGCTTATCCACCGAGCTCTCTCCCTCTCCCTCTTTTCCTCCCCTCCTCAATTTCCCTTCCTACCCCTCTTCACCCGTCCTCCTCAATTTCCTTTCGGAATCTCGTTAAAGGCGTAGTATAGACTCTGTAGAGCACTCCCCCTCTATCCCCTTTGGCCATCCACACCTATAGCATTTTCATTTGTTTCTCTTTTTCCAATTGCTTAAAACGTGAACAACGTTACTATGGGTCCTTTCCTTTCTCTCTCTTCTCTCATTCTTGTAACACGAAAATCTCAGAGAGAGATAGCAACAGAATCAGTAATTTCGGAAAGAGAATGCTTACATTTTTGGACTGCTTTTCGTAGAATTTTCGAGAAAGCTCAGTCTTAAGTGCTCACTTGCTATTGTCCATAGTATGTCCTCGTAGCACGTTCTGTGTCATAGCATTCCTCTGAAAGTCTGAAACATATAATACTATGTACCTACTATTAAGGAGCGCGGCTAGGGGGTGCTTTTCTTTCGTCAAACGTGAAACTTGCCTATAATTATAATGGCTTCGAGATTTTCAAGTCATTCATACCTCTTAGTAGATACCATCGCAATTATTTTTTTCAGGATCAAACCCACACCTCCTGAATTGGAAAGATCAAACAATTCTGAATATCACCACTTCCTCAGCAAAATATTTATCCTCGCCGCTCGTACTGAAACTAAATTGTACTAATAAAATGAAAAGAGAAAATGCTCAAGTAATAAAAAATGTCTAATTAAAATTTTCAAAACAGTCAGAACGGAAAATTAAATTCAGAAATAACTACCGCTCGTTTCCTTTTGCAATTGCTTACAGGGACGGCTCTCTCTCTCTCTCTCACCTTCCTCTCTCTTTCTCCCCCTCTCTTTCCGAGATCTCGGAATAAGATATTAATAATAATTATCGTACCCCCCCAAAAAAGGTTCGTTATGGGATATGTAATTTGAGAGGAGTACCGAGAAAGAGAGAGATTGGGATAAAATCTCCGAGAGAGAGAGAGACCGGACGCTAGGGTTCTGATTGGCCAATCACGGGACCTCCATATAAAATATGAAGAGGGGTTCCGTGCTCTCCCCTCCTGGATTCTACATTGCCGCCGGATATCTAATTATCCTGATCACGTCCTTTTGTTTCAAATGGAGGAATATACAATCCTCCTACCTTCTGAGCGCAGGGAGCTTGGTGCATCGCACATTGCTTGCGCTGTTTTCAGTTAATTCGTACATTCTTGGAAGCTTAACCCATCCTTTAGGGCTGTTTGCCCCTACACCCAAGCCTCTGAATGGGCTTTTTGTGCATGGAAAATGGAGTTAAGCTGGAATCACTTGATCCTTAGCTATTTCATTTACTTGATCCTTAGCTATTTCATTTACTTGATCCTTAGCTATTTCATTTACTTGATCCTTAGCTATTTCATTTACTTGATCCTTAGCTATTTCATTTACTTGATCCTTAGCTATTTCATTTACTTGATCCTTAGCTATTTCATTTACTTGATCCTTAGCTATTTCATTTACTTGATCCTTAGCTATTTCATTTACTTGATCCTTAGCTATTTCATTTACTTGATCCTTAGCTATTTCATTTACTTGATCCTTAGCTATTTCATTTACTTGATCCTTAGCTATTTCATTTACTTGATCCTTAGCTATTTTAATTTTCTCGTTCTGTCTCCCCCCTCTCCCCCTCCCCTTCACCTATTTTTTCTCACTCTTCATCTCTCGTTTTCTTTCGAGTTCCAAATTGCCTTTTCGGTAGTACCTACCTACGCTGTTATGACTGTGTTTAGGTACTTCCTCAATTAAAAATCCTGGTATTTTTTCGTCGAATTTTTCAATTACTGTTCCTTGAATTTCATCCCCGCTCTTGGCTTATCCACCGAGCTCTCTCCCTCTCCCTCTTTTCCTCCCCTCCTCAATTTCCCTTCCTACCCCTCTTCACCCGTCCTCCTCAATTTCCTTTCGGAATCTCGTTAAAGGCGTAGTATAGACTCTGTAGAGCACTCCCCCTCTATCCCCTTTGGCCATCCACACCTATAGCATTTTCATTTGTTTCTCTTTTTCCCCTCGCACATTTTTGCTTAATTAGTAGATTCGTATTGGAGGGGAGAAATGGAGAAAGGAAGGAAGAGGGATGAGGAGAAAGAGGAGGGAGAGTTCAAAATGAAAGTTGTTACCATTGGGTGAAAAGAGAAAAGATTTATTAATTATTCTAAAATCTCTCGCCTCTCTCCCTCCCCCTCTCTTTCTCTCACTCCCATTCCTATTCATTGCACATTCCTATATTATTATTATTCCTTCCCAAACATCTAAAATCCATTTTGATTATTCAAATTAAAAAAGAGCGCAAGAGGGGGAGGCCAGGGAGAGGAAGGTAGTAGGAAAGACATAGGTACCTACCGGTTGTATTATTATTATTTCGGATGGCGTCATTTCTAGTTTTCCCAATTGGTGAAAAGCTGAAAACAATTAAAGAGCACTTCGTACAGTCATAGCAATCACACAAAAGTTCCGAGGTTCGATTCTCAACATCGACAAAAATCGGAAATTTTGAAATCGAGCTTATTCGAATCAAAGTTTATTCATAGTCCCCACATGTCCATGGAAGTCAATTAAACGTTGACAAGATGATATGTAAGGCAAAATCTAATGTTTTTTATTCGAAATTTTTAATGAAAGAATTCTGAACTCTTTCTTATTCTAACTGAAGCTGAACTCACTCAAGTTGTGCTCAGTAGGATAGAAGGATAGTTACAAATTGCCTATCTCAGGCATATATCTTAGAGTCTAAGATATATGCCTGAGATAGGCACTTAGAGCACGTGTGATATTGTTATTCAAGATGGCGACTACCGGGCTATGGCGCCAACAGAGTTCACACTATCCCATCAGTAGAGACATGAGACTGATGGTTTGAATCTCGGATCGGTCTGAACCATGGGGGTCTAGGTAGAAGTTTTGCTGCTGAGGCCTCATCAGTAGATACTAGATACTGTAGATATAGGTTATATTCTAACTTGTAGATAATGAGTTCTAAGAGGCTTACTTACTTGCTTTCCCAGTGAAGGTTGTATAGCCCGTTCTGAGAACCTAGCAAGTAGTTGTGACTGTCTGAACAGTCTGAAACAGTCTGAACCTATCTAACTCTGCTGTTAGTTCTGAGAAAACTAACTAATAGATATATCCCAGTATTGTATAACTAAAGTTGCTTTGTTACAGACTGTTCTAAGTGCAGCTTTCGGCTACCATGAAATCGTCAAGCCCTTATTTATGGGCGGCACCATTTTGGTGATATCTTCAAGATAGAAGTTCCAACTGTATTATTTTGGGGGTTCAACTTGGAAATTTGGTCCGTTTTGAGTTGAGTTTTATATGTAGTTTATATCAGCCTGGTGAGGTTAACAAACTTATCTTCTTTCCCTTTTTTGGTGACAAATTGCCAATAGAGGATGAAAAACATCAATATTCTATCCTCGGACTCAGCGGACAGTGCGAAATTCAATTTGACCATCAGAATTACAAGAAGAAAGCCAACCTGAATGCTTTCTAATGCAGAAGGATCAATAAGGTCTGTGAGATCACCAGTGCTGTTCAGAAACTGCTCAGTTTGGGAATTGGAGTCCTCAAATTTTTCGTCCATGAATATTATAATATGTATTCCATGATCCCTGATAGTGAAAGCTAATAGTTGAACGACCAAGATGATATACGAATAAACCTTCCTCATATGTGTGGCTCACATAAAAACTAGAACGTCCTTTTCTCTCTTTTCATCATTACCAGCACATTAGTCTCGTAAAAGTTAATGAGTGTGAGAGAGAGAGAGCACATTAACCTTTTCCAGCAGATTAAATGTTACGTCATGCATGTAGGACGGAGTATACTAACTTACCTTCTACTGAAATATGTTAGCCCTTGATTACAACGGCTTAAATCCTGTGTGCCCTCTGGTCCTATGAATTTTATGTCTGGGGGAAACTGCATTGGTCCTATGGAAGGGTTAACGTGCTAGACTAACTTACCTTCTACTGAAATATGTTAGCCCTTGATTACAACGGCTTAAATCCTGTGTGCCCTCTGGTCCTATGAATTTTATGTCTAGGGGAAACTGCATTGGTCCCATGGAAGGGTTAACGTGCTATGCATGTAGGACGGAGTATACTAACTTACCTTCTACTGAAATATGTTAGCCCTTGATTACAACGGCTTAAATCCTGTGTGCCCTCTGGTTCTATGAATTTTATGTCTGGGGGAAACTGCCTTGGTCCCATGGAAGGGTTAACGTGCTAGTTTCAAAGTAATTAACCTAGTCGAAATTGCTACAACGGGTAACAACGAGGGGGGAAATGCGTCATTAAAAGGCCAGAAGCAGAAACGTTAATGTAAACAGGTAGAGAGGTGTTAAGGTTGCAAGTGTTGATAATTAGGAAACTAGAAAGTGCTGGTAATTAGAAGAGTCGTAAAAAAATGAGGGAAATTCAGCCGAGCTTGTACACTGGAGAAGTTGGATAAGAAATTAGTTTCATTTAGTCAAACTGCATCAATGCAGAAAATATGCTCTTATGATAAAGGGGTTTAGAGTGACTATTCCGCCTGAAAAGAACATACATATTTTGTAGTTTGTAGGGTACCTTTTCGCCCCCTCACGTCCTCTCATTTCTGTATTGCCCCACATTCAGGACATACAGTGTCCCCACACGATAATCAAATCCAAGTGAAGGAAATGACCATGCCATGACCTCCCTATTGTTGAATTAATCGAACCTAATGAGTCCATACTAGATGCTCCCCCACCTTCACTAGCGCTTGCATCATATGCTGGTAGGTAACCTATTAGAAGGCCTTTTAAATGGACCCTGATTTTTATATCAGTTTTAGAATTAAATCGCTCTCGAAAAATATGTTTCCAGCATTTTATCGAAAAAATAATCTTTCCATTCCCGTTTTTTCGACCAGGATGCACAAGCTTGTGGATAGATTTTGACTAGATAACCAGATTTTTTGACATCGTGTACATTTGAACTCATTGTCATCAAGTACATAATACATTTATAGCTTGAAAGCCCATATAAGTGATGAAGACCTCACATGCCCCAATACGACCCAAACCCAATGAGCAAATTAAATTTCTTTTATGTGTTCATATTTTTAGCAAATAACCTCAAAATCGAACTAAACGTTCAAGAGTGAAGATGAAATGAAAAGAGGGAATCCAATGCAAAGATGGAGAGTACGAATTTTGAATGCACTTTGTTCATAATAAAAAACTTAAAAAGCATCCCGACCCGAACAATTTCCAGAGGATCATAATACGTGGTCTGTAATCATACAACACAGAACACACCAATTCATTTATACCCCCTCCCATAAATATGGGAGAGATCGGAGACGGTTTAAATTAGAGGGGTCAAAGGTGTGTACGAGATGAAGGAAAAGGGAATAGAGGTGTTGGACACTGTACAGAAATATCTACAAGTTAGTATAGATAAAGGTTTTTAAGAACACCATAATACTGTGGTCTGTAATCATACAACACAGAACACACCAATTCATTTATACCCCCTCCCATAAATATGGGAGAGATCGGAGACGGTTTAAATTAAAGGGGTCAAAGGTGTGTACGAGATGAAGGAAAAAAATAAAAACAACACGAACAAATAAGGGAATAGAGGTGTTGGACACTGTACAGCAATATCTACAAGTTAGTATAGATAAAGGTTTTTAAGAACACCATAATACTGTGGTCTATAATCATACAACACAGAACACACCAATTCATTTATACCCCCTCTCATAAATATATGGGGGAGATCGGAGACGGTTTAAATTAGAGGGGTCAAAGGTGAGTACGAGATGAAGGAAAAAATAAAAACAACACGAACAAAAACACAATAAAAGTGGTTCTCTTGAACTGGTGCCAGCCACATTCGGAAAATGTTCTCAACTCTACACGTACGGATGCATATAGGTATACACAATACACACCCATTCTAACTCTCGCTCAAACATGTAAAACATACCCACTCACCAAACTCAATACCATATACCTTTAAGTTTAGTTGCGAAGGAAAACTCAACAAAAACACAATAAAAGTGGTTCTCTTGAACTGGTGCCAGCCACATTCGGAAAATGTTCTCAACTCTACACGTACGGATGCATATACACGGTACACACCCATTCTAACTCTCGCTCAAACATGTAAAACATACCCACTCACCAAGCTCAATACCATATACCTTCAAGTTTAGTTTCGAAGGAAAACTTGAGCTAGAAACGCTTCAGAAGTGACCAGAGTTAAGTTCCATTTGATTTGTATAGGCTTAACATGGCTGTTAAGCTAACGGGCTGTTAGGGGCTGAAAAGAAGGTTGGTGAAATCCACCATTAGACTGCTAAATGTTCAAGAGAGGACCGATGATTTGAATACCTAATACATATTTGTAATTCCAGGTGATTAGAAGGTAGGTACAGGTACATATTGGGATTAATAGAGATCTATCCGCCACTGAAAACCCTCACTATAACATTACTTCAACATCCACATTATACATGTAGATAATTTTCAAAACAATTGAATCTGAAAAAAGGGTAAACTCCAAAAACAGCACAAAACTGGTGAAAGTTAAAGTTGTGTTTTTTTCCTCTCTCGAATGTAAAACATACCCACTCACCAAACTCAATACCATATACCTTTAAGTTTAGTTGCGAAGGAAAACTCGAGCTAGAAACGCTTCAGAAATGACCAGAGTTAAGTTCCATTTGATTTGTATTAGGCTTAACATGGCTGTTAAGCTAACAGGCTGTTAGGGGCTGAAAAGAAGGTTGGTGAAATCCACCATTAGACTGCTAAATGTTCAAGAGAGGACCGATGATTTGAATACCTAATACATATTTGTAATTCCAGGTGATTAGAAGGTAGGTACAGGTACATATTGGGATTAATAGAGATCTATCCGCCACTGGAAACCCTCACTATAACATTACTTTAACATCCACATTATACATGTAGATAATTTTCAAAACAATTGAATCTGAAAAAAGGGCAAACTCCAAAAACAGCACAAAACTGGTGAAAGTTAAAGTTGTGTTTTTTTCCTCTCTCGAAAAAAAAGCTCAACAATAAAACGGCGGGCTATAAATTATTAATGTTTAAACGTATTTTAAAATTAGGGACTTTTTTTTCAACATTCACCGCAAGAATTTAAACAAAAGAGAAATTTTACAAGGAACGACCTAGAAGAGAAGGAATAAGAGGAGAAGGATGGAGGAACAGGAGGGAAGGAAGAGAAAAGTGGGGATATGGAGAAGAGAACTGAAAATTAAGGATGATCTCGTGTGTTGTCATATCCATTATTAGTTTTTTTTTTCTAATTTGTTAATAGAATAATGTTAACTTTAAGAATAATATTTATTTTTGTTTTCTGTAATATGACAACATTGGCGAATTCTTTTTAAACTTTTATCGCTTCTTTCCATAGCACATTCACATCGGTCTCCCTATTTCGACTATCAAAAGTCCTTCGAGCTTCATGGAGCGAATGAGCAATCCAAGGGCATCATGACAGATTTGAAATACCAAAATTAAGGATGATCTCGTGTGTTGTCATATCCATTATTAGTTTTTTTTTCTAATTTGTTAATAGAATAATGTTAACTTTAAGAATATTATTTATTTTTGTTTTTTGTATTATGACAACATTGGCGAATTATTTTTAAACTTTTATCTCTTCTTTCCATAGCACATTCACATCGGTCTCCCTATTTCGTTTCGTCTATCAATGACAGATTTGAAATACTGTACCCATCAAAATCCAGCCCATCAAGATAACCTGTATGACATCCAGGAAGGTAGGTACCTACATAGGTATTATTATCCATCGGGATGAGAGGGAGGAAGGGGTTTAGTTAGGCTTGCCAAATATCCAAAATGTCGAAATATTTTGGAAAAATCATACACTAGATAAAATGCAGTTTCAAAACGACCATCTTAGACTAGGTATTTCATCTTACACAGCTTTTTTTTTTTTACAAAAAACTTGTTGTATTTTTATAATAAGGGGGTGGGGGGTGCAATCTTGAATGTTCAGGGTTCCGTAAATATGTTCATCTTTTGAAAAGGGTTCCGCGGGCCAAACTAATTAAGAAACACTGGACTAGATAACCAGATTTTTTGACATCGTGTACATTTGAACTCATTGTCATCAAGTACATAATAAATTTATAGCTTGAAAGCCCATATTAGTGATAAAGACCCCACAGGCCCCAATACGATAATAAAAAAACTTAAAAAGCATCCCGACCCGAACAATTTCCAGCGGATCATAATACTATGAAGTCTTATTCTTATGTGCATCCTTTTCCCAAAATCAAACTTCGGTTTACATCCAGTAATAATAAAGGGACAAAATCCCCTCCACTCGACATAATTGCACTAATTGATTATTCCTTAAACCACGTAAATTCTTTCAATTAATTTTATCGACCAATAAATTTCATGATCACCCATTTCAGCTTCCGTTTTATTTGTGTCAATCTGTCAATTTTGATAGTTCAGGTTTCATTGTTTTCCTTTCCAATGATATAAAGCTCTCAGAGGCACTGCTGTTGGGTTTTACTATCTATTATTTTCAATACTTGTAGATATTCCTTGAGCTGTTACTATTGCTACTTTCACTGCCACGCGATGATCTTCAAGTACTTCAGAAAGCATCAGAATTTCATGAGGTGAAACGTTCGTTAGTGAGAACTTTTAGCAAATCTGGGAATTAGATCCTCAAACTTTTGCATC
>NW_007378015.1:113581-127796 GCF_000475195.1 Diaphorina citri | reverse complement strand
AAGTCTCGAGTTATAGTTTCCAGTCATAAATATCTAGATATTCTAGATCCAACCCATTTAAGTGGTGTTAACCTGTCAAAGGGTAAAGCTCTAAAAATCGGGTATCTATGGAGCTAAAATGTTTTTACATCTTGGAGGTTTCTTCATTTATATTATACAGTACTGGTTTGCAGTCCTGGGGACATCGAATTTCGATTTAAAATACGGTATTTTAACCCACCACTCCCATCAGCAAGGAAATAATTTCAGTTTCCCGTCCTACCCTTCAACGCCTAGTCCGCCCCTGAGCGTCACGCTCCCCCCTCTCCTCCCCTGATTTTCATAAAATTCAAACATGAATTTTGACATGTTGCTACAATGTCATTTCACTCTGAATGACGAGGCGAAGGGGTGCGGATGGTGGGACATGGCTCGAAATATGAAGTGCATGTCTAAATGAATAAATTATTATGCTGAAACTTTTCACAAGGGTGGGGGGCTGGTCGCGTACTATCAGCGTAATCTAGGAAGTGAACTTGAGTGCACTTGAGCTTCCATGGTCGTGATGTGCATCATGTCGGAACATACATTAAGTCGGAACGAACGATCCGAAATCGTAATTATTGCTTCTGGGCGTTGAGCACGAGGGGCGAACGAAAAATTGGTCTCTTCATTATTTTTTACTGAAATTCTTGTGTTAATTAATAAAATTCTTGCTGTCAGATGGAGAGAAAGTTGGGAGTAAGCTGTTGCAGTTGCCGTCTTCCCTTGTACTTTTAATAAATACCATGATTATAGCTTGTCAGCCACTCGGCAGACATTTTTTTAATGATTCCTTCTTCTTCTTCTTCTTCTGCTTCTTATTTTACAATTTTCAAGTGTATACACTTATGGGTTTTCACTAATGGACGAACCATTTTCGTAATGTTGTGAAGGGGTTAGTTTCTGGTGCTCTCCCAGATTTCCGAGGGTGGAAGTTGTGGATGTTGAGTTGTGCAATGTGCATGTCGATTTCAATGGTCCATTGTGGTTTCATTGATCCCATGTCAGAATCCGAGCTTTTACCCAGTTGTAGTCTCTTATTCCATATCAGTTTTCAATTCCATGACCTTTCGACGAACTGTTTTGAATCCGAAAATTGCAATGTTTCATTTAATTTATACTGTGCTCGATTTGGAGTAGAACCATTTTCGTAATATTGTGAAGGGGTTAGTTTCTGGTGCTCTCCCAGATTTCCGAGGGTGGAAGTTGTGGATGTTGAGTTGTGCATTGTGCAATGTGCATGTCGATTTCAAATGGTCCATTGTGGTTTCATTGATCCCATGTCAGAATCCGAGCTTTTTCCCAATTGTAGTCTCTTATTCCATATCAGTTTTCAATTCCATGACCTCTCGACGAACTGTTTTGAATCCGAAAATTGCAATGTTTCATTTAATTTATTGCAATGTTTCACTGTGCTCTATTTGGTGTAGGTATTTACTCTACATATTTTGATGATTTCTTTGGCGTCAATGAATTGGGCAATTTTTTGAAAGTCCATTACCCTCTGGTACTTTGAGTTGATGACCAACTCCTCTAGTACTGAATATGCTCCATCTACAATAGGATGGTGCTGTACATAGAATTATGAAGGTATGGTTGAGAAGAAGAGATTTGAAGTGCTGTAGTTACTCTTGAAGAAGTTGCGGTTAATATTTTCCTAATATTTCCAAGTCCAAGTACACTAGTACAGTGAAGAGAGCTAGGGAGGGAGGCAGGCAGAGAAAAGTATTGGAAAATTTCAGTCGCGTAGTGTGAGCCCTGAAGGGGTTTTTGAAAAAAAAATAAATTAATATTTTCAGTTGGGCTTTGGTATTCCATTAATAACCATGGTTGGCATATTCCTACCCTTCTGAGTAAGGACATAGTCAATTCTTCTATCAATAATATGGAACCGTGATTCTGGGAAACTGCTATGTCCATCATACCAGACTACGTTATTCATTGACGGCTTTGCACCTATTGTTCGCATTGCCACACTGTACATTTTGTTCCTTAGGCTGTGTCAGCCGGCCATGACAAAACTTTGCCCGCGGGAAAAATGTACCCATAATAGCCTTTGTCGCACAGGAAACAAACTTCAAAAACTGGGTACCAACTACCAACACTATACTTCTGTTCCACAGAATTTGCTATACGAATGCCAAGCTGACAGCACAACCAGTTGTAATATGATTTCAGAGGATTTCTGTTTCTGAAATCCAAACATCTAAAATCTAGATTGGTTAGGTAAACCAAACACCTTGAAACGTGATTCAGGAGCTAATTATCCAAGTGGAGACAGAAAGGTTCCGGCACGAACCCGTGATCACCTTATACCAGAGGCACTCGTCACCATGTGATGCAGAAGACGTGACAGAGGCGTGAGGGAATTCAAGTGGAAACCTTGCTGAGAAGTGTGCTGGCGTTGCCACTGATGCATCCGTAATGCTAATGGTATCACTAACAATAGTAGAAGTTTCAGGGCCGGAACGAGGATGGTTTGGGAAATTTACTCGACAAAGTTGGTACATTAGAGCTGATAATTCTGCCATTCAGTTAACGGCTGCCCACATACACCATGTTCCACTCTTTTCAGCATGACATGAAGGTTTGCTCACAATTCCCAATCTTTGCAAAATCTCAAAATTCTCTGATTGCAGATTATCAAACTACGTCTTTGGTTGTTTCAAATTTTCAATGATGTATTGTATGAACTGCTGAAACTGCTCAGACCAAAATTGATTCAATAAAAAAGCTGTTCAAGACCTCCATTAATTTGTCTATTCTTAACCTCATTTTTCTCAATTTCAGGATCTTGATCTCAGCCATGTGATGGATTGAAGTTGGGCCAAACCTCACCTCATCGCTCTGAGTTCTCTTAGTTCCGCCCTGCCCTATGAGTCTAATCATTATCTGGGTAATAGATGAATAGACATACTCGTCAATATGGGTAATCTCATAGATTAATGAGCTGTAAGGTATAATCTACTTTCCAAACTAATGAATCTGTGACATTGTTTAGGTTAGTGTATAGGTGAACTAATTATTCAGCTTGACAGTATCAACTTTTACTGGATCCATGTCAATTTGATAATGGTTTTTACTAGATCCATTTATACGAGTATGTCTTTCTTCCGTTTCTGGTTGCAATAGTCATACAAGTGGCAGAAGGATCAATAAGGTCTGTGAGATCACCAGTGCTGTTCAGAAACTGCTCAGTTTGGGAATTGGAGTCCTCAAATTTTCCGTCCATGAATATTATAATATGTATTCCATGATCCCTGATAGTGAAAGCCTGATAGTTGAACGACCAAGATGATATACGAATAAACCTCTTGAGGTTGCGTCCTCGATTATAGAAAGTTTGGCTATAGGCCTAATGTTTAAAATATGCCAAACTCAAAATTCACATAGTACGCACACCTTTGTTGAGCGCTATAATTCACTTCACTCTATGAGTTATAGGTGTTCAAGCTTCCATGAAACTGTTCCTCATTACACACAAATCTATACCTTCCCACTATAACACACATAAATCCTGCATGTGTGTGTGTGTTTACTCAATAATTACGCGAAATATTAAATTTATTACATGATATGATAATGAAATAATGTTCCCGAGATATTCCTGTGGGATCCTATACACCCCACCCCTAGATCGTAAATCAAATCATAATATAAACATTAATATGAAGACAATTCATTTGCATGCTAGGAGCTGCGGGAATTCTGGGGATGCAATATGATTATGAATATTATCACGAAGGGTTTACCCCTTTTTTCACCCGAGTGTATGGATATTAGCCGGATTCTTTTTTCACCCTTTCTTGTTTTTTCGTCTGATATTTCATTTTAATATAACTTTTATCGTCTTCCTAAATATTTGGACCGAGGGGACTCCGTCGGGCGGATTGTGTATTGTTATCGTTCAAAATTGGTTGTTTATTCTGATGTTCTTTGTGGCTAAGAAGATCTTTGGCTGAGGAAGTGTTAATCTTACTAAAAATTGCATCCTTGGAGAATACACTGTCTTTCTTATCCTAAATCATTAAAATGAGCTTTTTGCACATGCAGTAACAAATTTATTGAATTGTGACATCAGAACGATCCAACGCTACCTACCTATTCGCTCATAAACTGAAACTTCCTTGAATGGCTGCATAATGGCGTCCATTACTTTCCTTCCTCTTAATCCGAAAAGGAATTTCTCTGGCTCATTTCAGGACGATAGATATTCGTAAGCGTACCGTAGCATTCACATTGTTTTCAAATTTATTGAATTGTGACATCAGAACGATCCAACGCTACCTACCTATTCGCTCATAAACTGAAACTTCCTTGAATGGCTGCATAATCGTCCATTACTTTCCTTCCTCTTAATCCGAAAAGGAATTTCTCTGGCTCATTTCAGGACGATAGAAATTCGTAAGCGTACCGTAGCATTCACATTGTTTCTTCCCCCGCAATGTTATTAAGATGTATTAAATCTGGCGAGGGTGTCATCTCCACTGCAGACCAGGGCAATGATTCTGTTATCACCTCATCCCCTCTGCACACACAGTCTCGAGGGAGAAACACCAGAGAAAGTATTGTAAATTTTTCATATGGAAATTATTGCGAGACCAGATTTTTCCGTTGAGATATGTCTGTTAAAAAATTAAAAGATATTCGTTCGTCCCGCCTTCTGTGGTGTTTGAATCATATATCTTTCGAGCATGAGTTTTACACAGCAGGGTGTCATCTCCACTGCAGACCAGGGCAATGATTCTGTTATCACCTCATCCCCTCTGCACACACAGTCTCGAGGGAGAAACACCAGGGAAAGTATTGTAAATTTTTCATATGGAAATTATTGCGAGACCAGATTTTTCCGTTGAGATATGTCTGTTAAAAAGTTAAAAGATATTCGTTCATCCCGCCTTCTGTGGTGTTTGAATCATATTTCTTTCGAGCATGAGTTTTACACACCTTCAGTCACTACATTTTGGCCTTAAATAACGGCTGAACCGTATGCTATACATTTGAGTGAGCTGAGGCTAAATGTAAAGCCGCGAACCCCTTTTCCACAGTATTGCCCTAAATGGCGGAACTTTGGCCCTGAATAACGAAAAAAAACTTCAAAATAGTTTATACATAACTCATGAGGACCTAGTGATGGGTCGTGGGTAAATACCCACTGGGTGGGTAAATAAAAATTGGGTATTTACCCGGGTATTTATGTGTCCTCCTCTCTACGAATTCCCTCCATCAAAGTTGCATCAAGTAGGGTAGATAGGTATTAAACTTGTATCAAGTAGGGTAGACTGCTGTTTTCTGTCTAAATGTACTGAGAGCTGTTTTGCTGAAAGCTCCACAATGCCGTCCTGTCCTTCCAGTATAGTCTCGTACTTTTGAGCTTACTATACGAGATACGACAATGAACGCTGATATAGGAACCAAAACATCAAATATTTATTGTATTATAAACAGTAAACACTCATCGAGGTCCTAGGATCTAGGGGAACTCAGGAGATTGTAGGAATTATTGTACCAATCTCGCCAGTAGTTGTATCCATATGGTACTCGGGTACACACAAAATCAGCCTCTGCATCCAACGTGTTAATAAAATGAAAATAAATATTGTCTAAAAGCCTCAAACATCGCTCCCTTTTTCATCAAAAAATAATAAAAACGAAAAGTGATTTTCATCATCAAAATATTCTTGGGAAAATATCTTCTTCAAGATTTCCCCCCTCGAAGGGAGCAAAGGGGGATGGGGGGTGATGATAATTAGCCCGGCGCGCGGGTATTGATTACATTCCATGCTGAAATGTACTCTGCTGTTTTCTGTCTAAATGTACTGAGAGCTGTTTTGCTGAAAGCTCCACAATGCCGTCCTGTCCTTCCAGTATAGTCTCGTACTTTTGAGCTTACTATACGAGATACGACAATGAACGCTGATATAGGAACCAAAACATCAAATATTTATTGTATTATAAACAGTAAACACTTAAAACCATCTAAATCCAAAATAGGTTCTTGATCATTGACCTTAGTGTTGCTTTTTTATTCTGTCAGCTTAGATCAAAATGTTCCAGTATGTTGACAGTATAGAGCACCACTTTGTTGATATAAATTTTATTTTTTCATTTACCTAGGTATATTTATTGTTTACAAATCGAGCTTTCCTTTCTTTTCTAACCTTCTCTATCTCCGTTCCACAGAATTTGCTATACGAATGCCAAGCTGACAGCACAACCAGTTGTAATATGATTTCAGAGGATTTCTGTTTCTGAAATCCAAACATCTAAAATCTAGATTGGTTAGCTGCTGTTTTCTGTCTAAATGTACTGAGAGCTGTTTTGCTGAAAGCTCCACAATGCCGTCCTGTCCTTCCAGTATAGTCTCGTACTTTGTTTACAAATCGAACTTTCCTTTCTTTTCTAACCTTCTCTACCTCCGTTCCACAGAATTTGCTAAACGAATGCTAAGCTGACGGCCCAACCATTTGTAATATGATTTCAGAGGATTTCTGTTTCTGAAATCCAAACATCTAAAATCTAGATTGGTTAAGTAAACCAAACACCTTGAAACGTGATTCAGGAGCTAATCATCCAAGTGGAGACAGAAAGGTTCCGGCACGAACCCGTGATCACCTTATACCAGAGGCACTCGTCACCATGTGATACAGAAGACGTGACAGAGGTGTGAGGGAATTCAAGTGGAAACCTTGCTGAGAAGTGTGCTGGCGTTGCCACTGATGCATCCGTGATGCTAATGGTATCACTAACAATAGTAGAAGTTTCAGGGCCGGAACGAGGATGGTTTGGGAAATTTGCTCGTCAAAGTTGGTACATTGGAGCTGATTATTCTGCCATTCAGTTGAGTAGTTTCCCTCGTGATTTGTGGAAACGACAAACAACCCACTACTAGCTGCCCACATGCACCATGTTAATACAGTAAAAAGGATAATAATGAAGGTGGAGGGGGGGGGGTGTCTAAAAAACAGCCCGGCCTTGTTTAGTGTTTATAATGTTGGATGTCAGAATGAGACCGAAAAGTCCTTCTACTCCCATAATGAACAGAGAGATTTCCATTTGTGAACAACCTTTTTGAGGACAGAGGGTCCCATGATTTCAACAGAGACTTCCATTTTTGGACCTTTTTGAGGACAGGGCGTAATTCCGGTCTAGAAGCTATGTGCTTTCCCATGAAAAATGTCACCGAGTTAATACTGGAATCTGCTTCCCCCTCCCTTCAACCCTCCCTCTTTCTTCTCTCTCCTAATCCTCATCCTCTCTCTTTCTATCCTCTTCAAAGTAATTTTCAAGTTCCTTTGAAATCTTTTCCTCTCTGTCTAAAAGAGAATATCCCTTGGTGTGTGTGTGTCCCTCTTTTTTCCTTCCCTTTTCTCTCTCTCTCTCTCTCTCTTTCTTTCTCCCTCTCTCTATATCTCTCTCAGGAGCTAATTATCCAAGTGGAGACAGAAAGGTTCCGGCACGAACCCGTGATCACCTTATACCAGAGGCACTCGTCACCATGTGATGCAGAAGACGTGACAGAGGCGTGAGGGAATTCAAGTGGAAACCTTGCTGAGAAGTGTGCTGGCGTTGCCACTGATGCATCCGTAATGCTAATGGTATCACTAACAATAGTAGAAGTTTCAGGGCCGGAACGAGGATGGTTTGGGAAATTTACTCGACAAAGTTGGTACATTAGAGCTGATAATTCTGCCATTCAGTTAACGGCTGCCCACATACACCATGTTCCACTCTTTTCAGCATGACATGAAGGTTTGCTCACAATTCCCAATCTTTGCGATGCTAATGGTATCACTAACAATAGTAGAAGTTTCAGGGCCGGAACGAGGATGGTTTGGGAAATTTGCTCGTCAAAGTTGGTACATTAGAGCTGATAATTCTGCCATTCACTTACGTAGTTTCCCTTCTGATTTGTGGAAACGACAAACAACCCACTACCGGCTGCCCACATACACCATGTTCCACTCTTTTCAGCATGACATGAAGGTTTGCTCACAATTCCCAATCTTTGTAAAATCTCAAAATTCTCTGATTGCAGATTATCAAACTACGTCTTTGGTTGTTTCAAATTTTCAATGATGTATTGTATGAACTGCTGAAACTGCTCAGACCAAAATTGATTTAATAAAAAAGCTGTTCAAGACCTCCATTAGTTTGTCTATTCTTAACCTCATTTTTCTCAATTTCAGGATCTTGATCTCAGCCATGTGATGAATTGAAGTTGGGCCAAACCTCACCTCATCGCTCTGAGTTCTCTTAGTTCCGCCCTGCCCTATGAGTCTAATCATTATCTGGGTGCAGATTATCAAACTACGTCTTTGGTTGTTTCAAATTTTCAATGATGTATTGTATGAACTGCTGAAACTGCTCAGACCAAAATTGATTCAATAAAAAAGCTGTTCAAGACCTCCATTAATTTGTCTATTCTTAACCTCATTTTTCTCAATTTCAGGATCTTGATCTCAGCCATGTGATGGATTGAAGTTGGGCCAAACCTCACCTCATCGATCTGAGTTCTCTTAGTTTCGCCCTGCCCTATGAGTCTAATCATTATCTGGGCAATAGATGAATAGACATACTCGTCAATATGGGTAATCTCATAGATTAATGAGCTGTAAGGTATAATCTACTTTCCAAACTAATGAATCTGTGACATTGTTTAGGTTAGTGTATAGGTGAACTAATTATTCAGCTTGACAGTATCAACTTTTACTGGATCCATGTCAATTTGATAATGGTTTTTACTAGATCCATTTACCACGTTATTCATTGACGGCTTTGCACCTATTGGTCGCATTGCCACACTGTACATTTTGTTCCTTAGGCTGTGTCAGCCGGCCATGACAAAACTTTGCCCGCGGGAAAAATGCACCCATAATGGCCTTTGCCGCACAGGAAACAAACTTCAAAAACTGGGTGGGTACCAACTACCAATATTATACTTCATTATACGAGATACGAGTATGTCTTTCTTCCGTTTCTGGTTGCAATAGTCACACAAGTGGCAGAAGGATCAATAAGGTCTGTGAGATCAAGATCACCAGTGCTGTTCAGAAACGGCTCAGTTTGGGAATTGGAGTCCTCAAATTTTCCGTCCGATCCATGTCAATTTGATAATGGTTTTTACTAGATCCATTTATACGAGATACGAGTATGTCTTTCTTCCGTTTCTGGTTGCAATAGTCATATGTGAGTAGTCAGGGCTCTTCACCAAAGCAAACCTCTTAACAATAAAAATCTTTTTCCACACAAGCTCTTGATGATCTAGCCCTTCAGCTCTACCACTTGCCCCTTCACAAACTCTACCATCACTCACACAATTTTCACTGGCAACCCACCAACCCCCCCACCTACCCACTTTATTAATTATAAGCTCGTGTGAGTAGTCAGGGCTCTTCACCAAAGCAAACCTCTTAACAATAAAAATCTTTTTCCACACAAGCTCTTGATGATCTAGCCCTTCACAAGCTCTACCACTAGCCCCTTCACAAACTCTACCATCACTCACACAATTTTCACTGGCAACCCACCAACCCCCCACCTACCCACTTTGTTAATTATAAGCTCTATGTATTTTTCAATCGTTATTTTTCATTCAGTTTTTTTTTTTTTTGTACTTTTTATCGATTTTGAACTTCCGAGTTCTTTTTGTTGAGAAGAGAGAGGAGTTTGAACCTTTATCTCAAGCACGATTTGAGCTTTGGAATTGTGAACACGTTGAAAATGGGAGTGAAATATCAAGAGTGTTCTGGAAAAGCAGCAACTCCTCTAAATGGCTAATACATTTATGGTCTTTTTTTCCAGATTGCGGTCATAATGTCATATTAGTATCATCATCATAATGAAAAATTCACCAATTTCTTCAAATGACATGTGGATTCTCTGTTCTCTATACGCTATACGTTGTAGTTGTAACCAGATAATGTAATTATTGACACGTAATTAACACGTACATGCGTATCTATCGCACGTAGTACGTAGTGTAGAATCTACACTACGTACTACGCTGTAGATATCTACACCAAGCTCTACCACTAGCCCCTTCACAAACTCTACCATCACTCACACAATTTTCACTGGCAACCCACCAACCCCCCACCTACCCACTTTATTAATTATAAGCTCTATGTATTTTTCAATCGTTATTTTTCATTCAATTTTTTGTACTTTTTATCGATTTTGAACTTCGGAGTTCTTTTTGTTGAGAAGAGAGAGGAGTTTGAACCTTTATTTCAAGCACGATTTGAGCTTTGGAATTGTGAACACGTTGAAAATGGGAGTGAAATATCAAGAGTGTTCTGTAAAAGCAGCAACTCCTCTAAATAGTCTAAATGGCTAATACATAAGGTCTTTTTTTTCCAGATTGCGGTCATAATGTCGTATCAGTATCATCATCATAATGAAAAATTCACCAATTTCTTCAAGTGACATGTGGATCCTCTGTTCTCTATACGTTGTAGTTGTAACCAGGTAATGTAATTATTGACACGTAATTAACACGTACATGCGTATCTA
Organism: Diaphorina citri; assembly: GCF_000475195.1. Classification (NCBI taxonomy): domain Eukaryota; kingdom Metazoa; phylum Arthropoda; class Insecta; order Hemiptera; family Psyllidae; genus Diaphorina; species Diaphorina citri. The sequence goes on along the minus strand of NW_007378015.1, from coordinate 117,260 downwards.
TCGCACGTAGTACGTAGTGTAGATGATCATCACACCATGCAATGTGTGTTACAACTGTTACAAGTGGAACCACTACCACCAGAATGATCAAGCTACGCATCAGAATCGCTTTATCTGGAGAAATGATGGTCCTAAAAAATTGAAACATGTTTGTATAGGGAACCACTACCACCAGAATGATCAAGCTACGCATCAGAATCGCTTTATCTGGAGAAATGATGGTCCTAAAAAATTGAAACATGTTTGCAAAGCCTTTGAGAATCTTATTCCTATAGCATGTAGCTAGGATCTATATTGCGATAGCAACGTCATGGTTACAATACTTCTTTGAGGTTGCAACCACTACCACCAGAATGATCAAGCTACGCATCAGAATCGCTTTATCTGGAGAAATGATGGTCCTAAAAAATTGAAACATGTTTGTAGAGCCTTTGAGATTCTTATTCCTATAGCATGTAGCTAGGACCTATATTGCGATAGCAACGTCATGGTTACAATACTTCTTTGAGGTTGCGTCCTCCATTATAGAAAGTTTGGCTCTAGGCCTAATGTTTAAAATATGCCAAACTCAAAATTCACATAGTATTGAGGTTGCGTCCTCCATTATAGAAAGTTTGGCTATAGGCCTAATGTTTAAAATATGCCAAACTCAAAATTCACATAGTACGCACACGTTTGTTGAGCGTTTTTTTTTTTTTTTTTTTTTTTCTTCATAATGGGTTGACCATCATCACTTTGGTGATTTTGTTGATGCCTGTTTTTTTGAAAGCCCTTTTTGAGCTTCAGTTAAGACACTTCTGTGAGTTCTTTACTTGCAGCTTTAGGTAAAATGCCTATCTCACGGACACGTTAGGTAAGGAATTGGTCTTAGAAACTTAGAAAGACGCCTATAAGATCGGTTTTAGTACTTTTAGTCCCCACTCTTCTTCAATGTTAAATACTAGACCGACAAAGTTCTTGTGCGATTTTCATTTCTGTTCGTATGGAAAATCGTACTTTTAGTCCCCACTCTTCTTCAATGTTAAATACTAGACCGACAAAGTTCTTGTGCGATTTTCATTTCTGTTCGTATGGAAAATTCGTTTCTTGCTCTTAACATCAAACAAGATTTTTATAAATACCGACATGGACACCTGTAACCACGAGCAACTTTAATACTCTTGTACTTTTAGTCCCCACTCTTCTTCAATGTTAAATACTAGACCGACAAAGTTCTTGTGCGATTTTCATTTCTGTTCGTATGGAAAATTTGTTTCTTGCTCTTAACATCAAACAAGATTTTTATAAATACCGACATGGACACCTGTAATCACGAGCAACTTTAATACTCTCGTCAATTTCATTGTGAACGATTTTCAAACCAAAAGAGGAAGTAAGCTGATTTTACGACTAATTCCAATTAGCTTTACCTTGATAAAAGCACGATCCGACATAATCTTTACCAAAGCCTCTCGTATATCGTGAATCAGTTGATTGTATTACTGTGCATAACACTACGGTATTGAAAAGAAATACGGATTGATTTCTTCGATATCATGGGAAAATCCAAGATCAAGAATCTATAAAATCTGGAACGTAATGTGTTGATGAATTGGTTTTAGTGGCATTTGGCACAAAAAGTTCCGATTTCTATTCTCAAAGTTCACATAATTAAATTGATGTAAGTCATTCTCATTCAGCACTTCAATTATTGCAACTTTTCGGTATTCTTTGTGTTTCCCTGTGTAAGTAGAAGTCAAATTAATTCTCAATTAATTCACTATCTAGTTGTGTGATTAGTTTACTCTCTGATTAATAAACGATTACATTACATTATTTTCTTCGATATCATGGGAAAATCCAAGATCAAGAATCTATAAAATCTGGAACGTAATGTGTTGATGAATTGGTTTTAGTGGCATTTGTCACAAAAAGTTCCGATTTCTATTCTCAAAGTTCACATAATTAAATTGATGTAAGTCATTCAGCACTTCAATTATTGCAACTTTTCGGTATTTTTTGTGTTTTCCTGTGTAAGTAGATTTGTCAAATTAATTCTCAATTAATTTACTATCTAGTTGTGTGACTGGTTTACTCTCTGATTAATAAACGATTACATTACATCAAAAAAAGTTCCGATTTCTATTCTCAAAGTTCACATAATTAAATTGATGTAAGTCATTCAGCACTTCAATTATTGCAACTTTTCGGTATTCTTTGTGTTTCCCTGTGTAAGTAGATTTGTCAAATTAATTCTCAATTAATTTACTATCTAGTTGTGTGATTAGTTTACTCTCTGATTAATAAACGATTACATTACATCATATTACATGTGGTCAAATGTCCATCAACATCTTCTCAGTCACAACTCTTTGAACTTTTTCATTAGAACGGCAATTAAAAATTGAATTTTCGACCTTTTAAAGTTACTTTTTCGGGGTTTTGACCTAATATTTGGATTTTTCACAACTTTTTACATAGGAATCGACCTTTTATTATTAATATTTTCCCAATTGCAACTCCTCCATTGGAAACTTTCAAGTATCTATTTTTCAAAGGTTTCTTCCAGAATGTTTATGTCCAGTGTTTGTCCTTTTCAATTAATTAAATAAAAGGAAACTGAAAGAATCCTTACGAAGGACAATGCAATTTGAAAGCATTTTTTGCCTTCCTTTCCTTTTCTTTCTTCTTCTTCTTCTTCTTCCTCTTCTTCTTCTTCTTCTTCTTCTTCCTCTTCCTCTTCTTCTTCTTCCTCTTCTTCTTCTTCTTCCTCTTCTTCTTCCTCTTCTTCTTCCTCTTCTTCTTCTTCTTCCTCTTCTTCTTCTTTTACAGTTCCTTTCGCTGAACATGGACATGGGTAGCTCTCAGGACGTTCTGGACGAGCCTGCTACATTAGACTCGTGTCGTAGCATGCCCATCCCGTACTTACCTAGTATGCCTCTCATCAGATTGGCGAGAAGAGACACAATACTTCCCATTTAGGTGCTGGGTCAACACGAGAACACCAGAAAGTAACCCGTTGAAATATTTGCAATCGATTTTTTTTAAAGAGGTTTGGCAGAGGGAACTGTAACGCCACGGTCTTATCGTCCCGAAATCGAAGGAGAAGAAAGACAGGATAGGAATTTGCAATCGAAAAACGAGTACAAATTTTTGCCGATGGTGGTCATCGAACCCGGGACCTTCTGCATGGCAAGCAAAAGGGTGACTGTGGTGTGATGTTTGTGCCCGTGAGTGTGCCTGATGTGTTGATTGCGTCTGTATGTCTGTGTGTATGGAAAGTGATGGGCATGAGATCACCCATATCTCTACCTGTGCTGCTCCCATGTCTGATATGCCTACTCATACCCAGCTCTTACTACTCATTTTTTTATTTTTATTTTTCTTTTTCTTCTTACCTTCTTAGCCACCTAGGTACTATTGTTTTACCCCCCATAATGTATCAAATATATAAGACCTTGGTTAGACTGCGGGGGAAAAGGGACTTTTCAGTCCTATCCCAGCAGGATAAACAAGGTATATTCTATTCTATTCTATTACCTATTTAAGCAATCACAATAGGGTCATTTTTACCTTCTAATATTTTCTATTACTTAGGTACTTAAGTTATGGCGAAGTTATGCTAGTAGGTAATGAAATGTAGTTTATAAGAAAGTACTATCGGTCCAACGTCCAAATTTTCAAAGATCCGTTTTGGAGT
>NW_007378015.1:78461-108475 GCF_000475195.1 Diaphorina citri | reverse complement strand
GGTTGTGCATGTGGTCGCGCTTCGCGCTCCCTTGTTTACGGTCGCGCTGCGCGCTCCCAGGGGTTCGCGGGGTGTGCATGAGGTCGCGCTTCGCGCTCCCTTGGCTTCGCCCCTGAAAACTAATATCGTCCCTGAGTCTTGTCTCGAAGAAATGAAAACTGAAAACTAAAAGCGAGAGAAAATATTAAACGTAGGAAAAGTTTTGCTGGCCTCAAAGCGTGTTCCCTGTGTATTTCTTATGGGGGGACTAAAAAACGTCAATATCTCGGGAATGGTTTGGAATTTCGGGAGTTTCCGATTTTTCCCAGTATGTACAAAAAGTAAGGAATCCAATGGTGAAAACCGCATCTTCCTAGCTCATCTAGAAGTGGGTTAGAATTTGTATACGTGAGTCAGTGAGTGAGTGAGTCAGTTACACAAGGGGCTGTATATATTTAGGATGCAATGTGTCCTGATTTTTGATGTTTTTTTTCTTTTCTTTTAGGACATCTTGTCCATGATTTTTTGAGCTAGCTAGACAATCTACTTGGTTTCTAGTTCTAGTTCTAGACTGGTGTGCTATGTGTCATGCGGTCTGGTCTGCAATTCACATTGGCTGTTTTTATTCTGCACAATGTTATCCTATTCGTGGCGTATAATTTACAGTGAACTAAAGCTAAACTAAGCCAGCCTATAGTGTGTTTAGATCAATATGACAGCAAAAAAATAGGCATTGTTGCCAAACATGTCACATGTGCAATGGTAGAGAATCTTTAAAAGGGGATTCTTTTAGGACATCTTGTCCATGATTTTTTGAGCTAGCTAGACAATCTACTTGGTTTCTAGTTCTAGTTCTAGACTGGTGTGCTATGCGGCTATGCGTCATGCGGTCTGGTCTGCAATTCACATTGGCTGTTTTTATTCTGCTCAATGTTATCCTATTCGTGGCGTATAATCTACAGTGAACAAAAGCTAAACTAAGCCAGCCTATAGAATCAGTTGAATCGTCAATCTGGTACGATAGAGCATAAAATGATAAACTACGTATACTTCGATGAGTGCGGAATCAGGTTTGGTGAGTTGTGGCGGTCAAGTGTAAGCTCTATCTCAGAGCAGGAAGCGAATGCTCTACACTTCACCTAGGTTTGGTTCTAGAACAGGTCTTGATGAGATCGTGTGACGTCATAGTACGAAATTCAGGTAAAGGTCTATTTTTGATAAACTCTCTCTTCTAAAATGCAGAGGTAGAGCTCTAAGTTCAGAGGTTGGATTCCAGAACAGCTAAGGTGGATATCGCCTTACCTGACTTTGTTTCACTGTTGTTGTTGTTGTTGTTGTTGTTGTTGTTGTTGTTGTTGTTGTAGCAGCTTTAGCTTTCGCCGTCGGAGGAAGCACTGTGCAATATAGCTTCCCCTTTTAAAGATTCTCTACCATTGCACGTGTGACATGTCCGGCAACAATGCCTATTTTTTTGCTGTCACATTGATCGGGACACACTATAGCTACCTACTAAAGTACAATATGGAATGACTTGAATCAGTTGAATCGTCAATCTGGTACGATAGAGCATAAAATGATAAACTACTTCGATGAGTGCGGAATCAGGTTTGGTGAGTTGTGGCGGTCAAGTGTAAGCTCTATCTCAAAGCAGGAAGCGAATGCTCTACAGCTCTACACTTCACCTAGGTCTGGTTCTAGAACAGGTCTTGATGAGATGGTGTGACGTCATAGTACGATCGGTTTAGGGGAAAAAAAAAAAAAAAAAAAAAAAAAAAAAAAAACAAGGTAGCCTTCTTTCGGCACGGTAAAAAGTCGAGTGGAATCTGGAAAACATGAGTTTAAGTACGCTGTCCAATAAAGTGGTGGTTGGTTACTTGGTGGCTATTTCTGTTGAAATAAACGGACTGCCTGTCCTAAATCCTGTAAAATTCCATGACGGATTTTCCAAGTTCTTGATCTAGGAGTGTTAAAAATCCATTGTTATATCAGATCAAGTTCTCTGATAATCCCGATTACGTCTTTTTACTCTGTAATGGAACTTTTCCCTCTGTTAAAATCAGTGCCGTCTTGTAGAAACTATTGTGGGGACCCATTCGCCCACTCATTTGACGGCACGCTAAAGGGAATTGTCTTATCTACAGCAGTTTCTAGTATGTCTTGCCCTTTGGACCACTCATTTGACGGCTCGTTCGCAGCAGTTTCTGGTATCTCTTGACCTTCGGACCACTCATTCGGCGGCACGTTTTAACAAACTTTGTACAAAATTCTCGTGTGTAGGTACTGTGTACCTATGATTTTATTATTTTTATTATTTTTACCGCAGCTCTTTTTGGGATTTCCTCATTATTCATTAAAACTTTTTTTTTAAAATTTAAAAGACATTTCACCCCCCCCTTCTTTTAAACACCTCCGCCGCTGAAATAGACCAACATACATAACTAATCAGACGTGTGGGTAATACCTTGTTATCAACTAGGAGATCTATTTGAAGACTGAACACCGTAGAACCGGTTGTTGTGACGTCACAAATGTTGATTTTTTTTTCTAAATTAATTAACATATTACGTTGCAAATCAGCTAATATATTAATTTATGTTGTCAGTGGTGTGGTGTGTATGTAATACTTTTCTTGCGGTATTACACCCTTGTACACTGTAAAATGCGTAAAAGATTTCGGATAATAGTACGGGATTATTGACCTCCATTTTTTCGGAGTCTGGCCTTCAGTAAAGGAGAAAAATAAAGCTCGAGGGGGGGGGCTCGGCCCCCTGCTATTTAACGCTATTCAGGCCCCTTAAATACGACCCTGAACAGTGTTATTGTGATATGATTGTATCTAGTCTTCCCCAGTTGAATATATGTGACTGTGGTGTCATTCGCGCTTGATATTCCCAGAACGTCCGTATTAAACGCAGCAATAGGTGACATAACTGCCATACGTCACACACACTCAGGAATACCAGAAGAGCTTATAAGTCGATACCTACACCATCGTGTGAGTTTATACTAGGAAAGACTGACACTCGTATTTATGAACAAGAATGATCGTTCTTAGATCAGTCTCAAGTCAAAATTGACCAATCAAATGCCTTGAGACTATGCTTAGCACGAACTTAAGAGCCAGCATTTTGTTCATAAATATGGGTGTAAGCAACTAAGTACAGTTGAGTAGCTACTTTGGTCGAGTAGCGACCAGTGGCGGCATTATCTGTGTAAAAATAGCTTGGTGTTTAATGGGATTGCAAATATTTCAACGGGTTATCTTCTGGTGTTCTCGTGTTGACCCAGTATCTAAATCGGAAGTATTGTGTATTTATCGTCCATCTGATAAGGGACATACTACGGGATGGGCATGCTACGACACAGACCACACGAGTCTAATGCAGTAGTTGTTTCATTGCTACCCAATAATAGACTTCTTCCACCCCAACTTGTGGCGCCCTATCACTAATTTTTTTCTCAGTGTATTCCAAGGAGCAACTGAAGGACATTCTACCCAAGTACTTACCTGAAGGCAGTGGCGTAGCGTGGTCTAACTCCAAGTGTAAGGCGGACACTAATTTCTATCACAATATCTAATATCTATCTAATGGGAATACAATAATTTATTATAGGGTTAGGTTAAACGCAAGAAGGAGTTTTCACAATTAGAGCAGTGATTTGTGTTATTATAGGGTTAGGTTAAATACAAAAGGAGCTTTTCTCTTCCACGGACGTGACTTCTGCATAATTACCAATACCTTAAAAGGCTGTAGTCTTGAAAGTTGATGAATACACCCCACCCCTCAGTATCTAGATTGCCTTGTTACTCATCAAGCGCTGAACTTGCTTGTGTAACACCTTGGTATTTTGATGGTACTGCTTGATTGAGTTTATGACATGAAGAAATACAGATGATTAAGGAAAGATATGTTTAATAGCAAAAGACTATTCCATGATCATTTTTGAGCTATTTTCCTTTGCTAAATGTAGACCACCATGCAGAGACCCCATCATGGCACATGTTTAAATTATGGCAAATAATCTTACCCGGGCGCCTTCTTTCAACATCGAGGCGAAGCCAGGAGCTTTAGGAACGTGTAAAGCCATTGTAAAGAGTACAAAACTACAAAAAGCTCTAAAAGAATGGACAAAATTAAGGAAAAAGGGAATCTCAAATGCCGAAAGCAGAAACTTCACAAAGCGAATTTTCAAATGGAGCTTTAGGAACGTGTAAAGCCATTGTAAAGAGTACAAAACTACAAAAAGCTCTAAAAGAATGGACAAAATTAAGGAAAAAGGGAAGGGAATCTCAAATGCCGAAACTTCACAAAGCGAATTTTCAAAATTCGACTTTTTTGTTTACAAAATTACACATGGCTAGGTTCTCTTTGATCAGCAACAGAGAAAAATGCATGTGTGTGAAGTATGCCAAAAGATCCTGAATCTTCTCTGTTGCTCTTATCACACGAAAAGCAAAAACTTCCTCTTCCTTTCGTTTCTGCAAATGAAATGAATTAAAAATTAATAAAATATTTCCACATTTCCTGTTAATTCAAAGGTTCAGGAAATTGCAAATGAACTGGAAGGTGTGAGGTTTCCTACTTCGCGCTCCCTTGTTTACGGTCGCGCTGCGCGCTCCCGGGGGCTTCGCGGGGTTATGCATTGGGTCGCGCTTCGCGCTCCCTCGTTTAGGTCGCGCTGCGCGCTCCCGGGGCTTCGCGAGATGTGCATGAGGTCGCGCTTCGCGCTCCCTTGTTTATGGTCGCGCTGCGCGCTCCCGGGGCTTCGCGGGGCTGTGCATGTGGTCGCGCTTTCGCTCCCTTGTTTACGGTCGCGCTGCGCGCTCCCGGGGCTTCGCGGGATGTGCATGAGGTCGCGCTTCGCGCTCCCTTAGCTCCCTTGTTTACGGTCGCGCTGCGCGCTCCCGGGGCTTCGCGGGGTGTGCATGAGGTCGCGCTTCGCGCTCCCTGATTTTTTTTTTTTTTTTTTTTTTTTTTTTTTTTTTTTTTTTTTTTTTTTTTTTTGGAGTTTGGAGTTTGGAGTTTGACGTCATTTGTATTGTATAACAGCGAAAGATTGTTATTCCAAAAAGAGAGGTAAAAAAAAACATCTCTTTGTAAAAAAATAATATCTCGAAGAGAGAAGGAAGACAGGATAGGAGAAAGCCAGCCGTTCCGAGAACGAACACTTTCCGTTCAGGATAAAATCCGCCCGGGGCGAGAATAGAACCCGCGGCCTAAGCAATGATTGCTTTTAGTCGCGCTTCGCGCTCCCTTGTTTACGGTCGCGCTGCGCGCTCCAGGGGCTTCGCGGCATTTCTACCTCGATGCAATTCTTTGTTACACTTGCCGAGGTCAGTGACCCCTCTATAGTGGACAACACAGACTTCAGTTGACAATGTGGCGTGATCCTCTGATTGGCCAAGTCAACTAACAATGTCAACTAACAGCAGGAGAATGCTGCTTGTTTCTTGACTTCTTGTTTTAGTGGATCCTCTTTTGCACCCAAGTGACCCAAGATGGAAATTGTTGAACTTGTTTTAGGGTTACGGTTTTTGGAAAGATTTTTACTTTTTCACTTGCAATTAAAACTCATTCCATTGGTAATTGTTTTATAGTCTAAAGCAACTTCCTCGGCCGAGTGAGTATCACTGATTTTGCACTCCGGAATCCCGGGTTCGATTCTCTGAAGAGTCACATTTTTTTCGGAGCTTGGAGGGTAGCGCGTCTACCTTGTAAGCGCTGGACCGCAGGTCCAATTCCCGCCCGGGAGCGGATTTTATCCTGTACGGATAAGGTTCGTTCTCGGAACGGCTGGCTTTCTATCCTGTCTTTCTTCTCTTCGATTTCGGGACGGTAAGACCTTAGCAGTTAAGAGTTTCTTCAAAAATACTGTGTGCAGAATACTAATTCATATGTTTACAGCAAGAGTTGTTATTGTTTTTTCTCTAGCCTTTGAGTTTTACTTTTTTCACATTGTTTAGTGTAAAGACTCTAAAAGGTCTTTCCAATGTGCCGTGAGTAGGGCCTTGGTCTACTAACAATTCTAGATGTCTCCATTGACAGTCCATTCATATTTCGTTTCTGTCTAGATCTAGATGAGTTTGATGAATAATATGAATCGCAATATGTAGCACCTTCATGTGTAAATCAACTGTGTGTATCATTATCATAGCTACAGATCTACTGTAATCTACAGCGCCTAGAATATTTTCACTCTGTGAATGCCGCTACTGGCCGTTACTCATTCAAAGAAGCTACTCGCGGAACGGCTGGCTTTCTCCTATCCTGTCTTCCTTCTCTCTTCGCTTTCGGGACGATAAGATCTCAGCGGTTATCTACTAGGGATGTAAATGAGTTGCAAATATATCGATATATCGGCCCCTCAAATAAATCGATATATCGACGAAAAATATATCGATATATATCTGTTTTCGATATATCGCAACATCCCTATATTATCTACAGTTTTCCCTCTATCAAACCTCTTCCTGACGAGGCCGAATGCACACCGTATTCCAAGCACAGAGCCGAAAAACCCTTACTTTGCCGGGAATCAAACCCGGGACTTCAAACTTATAACACCCGTTCTTTCTCTCCTAACCCTGGTTTGGGATTGTTACATTGACGGATAAGCGATCATCAATCATTTTTATCATTCCAAATCTAGAGATATGGTCGTTTGTAATTTTGTTAACAATGGACCTTTGTTTGAGGCTGCTCATTTACATACACATGTTACCTTTGTAAACTGTACAATATCGAGTATGCTGTATGTAAAATCCCTAATGTAACTATGTATATACTGTAACATATTTCATCTCCCCCCTCCTTCTCCTGATCGTTTCGGCCTTTGTCCTCATTAGCTACATTGCGGGGTTTTCTTACTTTCTATTGCACTGTGTAGGGGGAAACATCTTATGTAGGAACAGACCTACGGTACATGAAAGTATGGATGTATGTATTAGGTATGTTACCTTATGAATAGGGAATCTAAATAATGCAAAGAGATTTTTCTCTCAGAGGACCCTAAATCGACTCGGCCATTACCTACTTAGCGTCAAAAACCCGATTTTTTTCCACCTTTTTCCTCGTGATTTAATGTAATAGAAAGTCGTGTGACGTTCACACCTAATTTTGTCCCTCTCCCGGTACTTGACCTTCGGTTTCCCCTTCAGGGTACATGAAAGTATGGATGTATGTACTAGGTATGTTACCTTATGAATAGGGAATCTAAATAATGCAAAGAGATTTTTCTCTCAGGGGACCCTAAATCGACCCGGCCATTTCTACTTAGCGTCAAAAACCCGATTTTTTTCCTACTTTTTTCCTCGTGATTTCCTTATGTAATAGAAAGTCGTGTGACATTCACACCTAATTTTGTCCCTCTCCCGTTACTTGACCTTCGGTTTCCCCTTCAGTTTTTTTTCCTTTTCATTACCTACCTACCTATTTTTTTTTGGAGGGGGGGGGGCTCCATTAACCCCCCCCTCCTCCTCATGACCTTGATCGTTGAGTGATAATCCTGTTTTTATCCATAATGTCGTTGTGATTGCTGATACTGTTGATAGCAAATCTTATCAGTGACTCCCTGTGTCCTGTGAAATAGAATCCGCGAAACTGCGCGCCCGTTTTTGCGTGTGTTTTTTTTTTTTTTTTACTTTTCTGTTTTTTGTACCATGTTTTTACTTTTTTTTTAATTTTCTTGACTTTTATTGATTCTTTTTCATGATTCGATTTAAATTGTAGGCACATTCTTGTACTGTTTTTCGGACAGGTCTTTTGAAAACTTATTGACATTTCAATTTCTTTTAATGTCAGTAAAAAATTAGTATCAGGTACTTGCATAAACATTGTTTTTCTGATGACTAAGTGACTACCGTTTTAATTTGAACTCTAATTTTATTTGTATTTATTTATTTATTTGTATTTTCCACTTTTTTTGCGTCTGATAAGTTTGAATTTCGTTTTTTGTTCGGTTAAAAGAACTTTCAAACACGAACCTAAAGAAGACCCTTCCAAACCTGGAAAAACCCTCAAAACACCTTAAAAATAATTTTCCCATGTGGCCTTATTTTGGACTGTTTCCAAAAAATGTCTTCTAGTGACTATTACACGCTTCTTCTGCACGTTTACCAATTCCTTTCCATTACCGCCTACAGGGAGCCGGCGGAAAATTTAGACAGCCGGGCATCGGAGTCTCAAGTCTGATTTACTTCCCCCTCCTCTTCGTTAACGCGCGACGGACATTGCCGATCGGTGTGACGAGGTTTCACGAAGCTTCAAAACTGTGCCCGTTAGTCTGTTAGTCATTAGATCGATGAAACTGGAACTGTGCTCATTTCGCACGAGATCGATCCATTTTTCGCCAAATCGCCCTCTGTGAACAGTAAAACTGATTGTGCAAACGAATTTGGACAAGAACGGTTCTTATCTGATTGACCCATTTTTTGGCAAATTGAAATTTGATGGTGTGAACTAAACTTTTTAAAGAACTGTGCCCCATTTGGTCAATGCGCTTTGCGCCAAATCACCCTCTGCGAACAATAACACCGATTTTATAAAAGAAGAAGTTTGGAAAATAAGTCATCGTGCTTATTCGAAAGATCAATTTTTCGCCGCATCATTTTTCATTGACACATTTTCGTGACTGCTTTTTGTGTGTGATCCAATTGAGCATTCTGACCCATTGTTTCCAAGATTTTTTTCTCGCGTCAACAGTTTGGTCTAGTTTTGTGTTTCTGACCCATTTTTGGGATTTTTTCTTCCCATCGCTATGAACATTTTGTGATCCATTTTTTTCGGGAGAAAAATTTTTTGAACATTTTTTGACTTTTACCATTTCGTTGTGATCAATTTTGCGCCCATTTTTGTGAAGATGGGGTGTACATAGAAAAGTGCGTGATCATGTCGTTTCAAGCAGAATTATTTTGGTACGTTACTAGATAGCTTTTTGAAGCATTCATGGTGACATGGGGTTTTTTTAAGACTTGATTTTGTTTTGTATTAGCCAGCTCAGTTAGCTTGAAGGGTATTGCATCTGCCTTGTAAGCGCTAGGTCGCGGGTTCGATACCCGCCCCGTGGTGGATTTTATCCTAAACAGATGAGTTTCGTTCTCGGAACGGCTTGGCTTTCTCCTATCTTTTCGGGACAATAAGACCTTAGGAGTTACAGTTCTCTCTAGCAATCCTCTTGAAAAAATGACAGCGGTTTGGTCTTATCGTCCGAATATTGTCCGAATATCGTCCGAAATCAAAGAAAGAAGTAGGGCAGGATAGAAGAAAGCCAGCCTTTCCGAGTACGAATCTGTGTCTGACAAAGTTCGCGAACGGGCGGGAATCGAACTCGCGATCTAGCGTTTACAAAACAACCGCGCTACCTTACTAGACTAGCTTGTCGGAATTTTTACCGTGACAAGTTGTCACGTATCGTATTTTCCATAAAAAAAAAATGCATCCATCCATAAAAGTGCATCGACAATATTGCACTAGTTTAATGCATAATGCAATTCAGAGCCAGCGTGACAGTTATTTAAAGTCAATATTCAAGGGTATTTGAGTGGAATTTTTGAGTGTATGGCCGCCATACACGCCCTACATGGACGCTACGCCACTGCTGCCATACGTCACACACACTCAGGAATACCAGAAGAGCTTATAAGTCGATACCTACACCATCGTGTGAGTTTATACTAGGAAAGACTAAGCAAGAAAGTACAGTTGAGTAGCTACTTTAGTCGAGTAGCGACCAGTGGCGGCATTAGCGTTTAGCGTAAGTTTTATTATTAGTGTAACATACCGACGTTGTATACATTCATGTTTGAATTTTATGTACAATAAAAACTGAATTATTATTATTATCAGTGTAAAAAATAGCTTGGTGTTTAATGGGATTGCAAATATTTCAACGGGTTATTTTCTGGTGTTCTCGTGTTGACCCAGTATCTAAATCGGAAGTATTGTGTCTCTTATCGCTCATCTGATGAGGGACATAGTACGAAATGGGCATGCTACGACACAGACCACACGAGTCTAATGTAGTAGTTGTTTCATTGCTACCCAATAATAGAGTTCTTCCACCCCAACTTGTGGCGCCCTATCACCAATTTTTTTTTCAGTGTATTCCAAGGACATTCCACCCAAGTACTTACCTGAAGGACATTCTACCCAAGTACTTACCTACCTCGGTCAATTAGTGAGGTAATTAACTCGTCCTATTAAACTTACGCACACATTAGGGTTTTTATTGCCAACAAACTTGGAGGTTGTGTGAAAAACTAATCAATGGAAAAAACATTGGAAAACAGGTCGTGCTGGGTACGGTTGTACGTAGTTACTTAGGTATTCCTGAATTTGTTTGTTTGGCAGTTTGGAGTTTGTACGTAGTTAGGTATTCCTGAATTTGTTTTTTTGGGAGTTTGGAGTGTAACGTCATTTGTATTGTATAACAGCGAAAGATTGGGATTCCAAAAAGACGTTATTTTTTTTTTTAAGAGGTTTGACAGAGGGATCTGTAACTGGTATGGTCTTATCGTCCCGAAATCGAAGAGAGAAGGAAGACAGGATAGGAGAAAGCCAGCCGTTCCGAGAACGAACACTTTCCGTTCAGGATAAAATCCGCCCGGGGAGAGAATAGAACCCGCGGCCTAGCAATGTAGATTGATTTAGTTCACATTTCTACCTCGAATCGAACCCGCGACCCAACAATGGAGATTGATTTAGTTCTCATTTCTACCTCGATGCAATTCTTTGTTACACTTGCCGAGGTCAGTGACCCCTCTATAGTGGACAACACAGACTTCAGTTGACAATGTGGCGTGATCCTCTGATTGGGCCGAGGTCAGTGACCCCTCTATAGTGGACAACACAGACTTCAGTTGACAATGTGGCGTGATCCTCTGATTGGCCAAGTCAACTAACAGCAGGAGAATGCTGCTTGTTTCTTGACTTCTTGTTTTAGTGGATCCTCTTGTGCACCCAAGTCACCCAAGATGGAAATTGTTGAACTTGTTTTAGGGTTAGGGTTTTTGGAAAGATTTTTACTTTTTCACTTGCAATTAAAACTCATTCCATTGGTAAATGTTTTACAGTCTAAAGCAACTTCCTCGGCCGAGTGAGTTTCACTGATTTTGCACTCCGGAGTCCCGGGTTCGATTCTCTGAAGAGTCACATTTTTTTCGGAGCTTGGAGGGTAGCGCGTCTACCTTGTAAGCGCTGGACCGCAGGTCCGATTCCCGCTCGGGGGCGGATTTTATCCCGTACGGATAAGGTTCGTTCTCGGAACGGCTGGCTTTCTATCCTGTCTTTCTTCTCTCTTCGATTTCGGGACGGTAAGACCTTAGCAGTTAAGAGTTTCTTCAGAAATACTGTGTGCAGAATACTAATTCATATGTTTACAGCAAGAGTTGTTATTGTTTTTTTTTTCTCTAGCCTTTGAGTTTTACTTTTTTTTCACATTGTTTAGTGTAAAGACTCTAAAGTCTAAAGGTCTTTCCAATGTGCCGTGAGTAGGGCCTTGGTCTACTGACAATTCTAGATGTCTCCATTGACAGTCCATTCATATTTCGTTTCTGTCTAGATCTAGATCAGGGTTGTCCAACCTTTGCGCACCCGAGGTCCACAAGAGACCAAGGAAGAGAGTTGGCGGGCCGCAAAGTTAAAAATTCAACTCACAGGTGGGGCCTTCTACACGGGTTTTTGTGGGCTTTCGCGGGCCGCAGAAATGAACTCGCGGGCCTGGGCCGCGGGTTGGACAACCCTGATCTAGATGAATTTGATGAATAATATGAATCGCAATATGTATAGCACCTTCATGTGTAAATCTACTGTGTGTATCATTATCATAGCTACAGATCTACTGTAATCTACAGCGCCTAGAATCTTTTCACTCTGTGAATGGCCGCTACTGGTCGTTATTCATTCAAAGAAGCTACTCGCGGAGTGGCTGGCTTTCTCCTATCCTGTCTTCCTTCTCTCTTCGATTTCGGGACGATAAGATCTCAGCGGTTATCTACTAGGGATGTAAATGAGTTGCAAATATATCGATGTATCGGCCCCTCAAATATATCGATATATCGACGAAAAATATATCGATATATATATCGGTTTTCGATATATCGCAACATCCCTATCATCTACAGTTTCCCCTCTATCAAACCTCTTCCTCACGAGGCCGAATGCACACCGTATTCCAAGCACAGAGCCGAAAAACCCTTACTTTGCCGGGAATCAAACCCGGGACTTCAAACTTATAACACCCGTTCTTTCTCTCCTAACCCTGGTTTGGGATTGTTACATTGACGGATAAGCGATCATCAATCATTTTTATCATTCCAAATCTAGAGATATGGTCGTTTGTAATTTTGTTAACAATGGACCTTTGTTTGAGGCTGCTCATTTACATACACATGTTACCTTTGTAAACTGTACAATATCGAGTATGCTGTATGTAAAATCCCTAATGTAACTATGTATATACTGTAACATATTTCATCTCCCCCCTCCTTCTCCTGATCGTTTCGGCCTTTGTCCTCATTAGCTACATTGCGGGGTTTTCTTACTTTCTATTGCACTGTGTAGGGGGAAACATCTTATGTAGGAACAGACCTACGGTACATGAAAGTATGGATGTATGTATTAGGTATGTTACCTTATGAATAGGGAATCTAAATAATGCAAAGAGATTTTTCTCTCAGAGGACCCTAAATCGACTCGGCCATTACCTACTTAGCGTCAAAAACCCGATTTTTTTCCACCTTTTTCCTCGTGATTTAATGTAATAGAAAGTCGTGTGACGTTCACACCTAATTTTGTCCCTCTCCCGGTACTTGACCTTCGGTTTCCCCTTCAGTTTTTTTTTCTTTTCGTTACCTACCTACCTATTTTTTTAGGGAGGGGGGGGCTCCATTAACCCCCCCCCCTCCTCTTGGCCTTGATCGTTGAGTGATAATCCTGTTTTTATCCATAAAGTCGTTGTGATTGCTGATACTGTTGATAGCAAATCTTATCAGTGACTCCCTGTGTCCTGTGAAATAAAATCCGCGAAACTGCGCGCCCGTTTTTGCGTGATTTTTTTTTTTTTTACTTTTCTGTTTTTTGTACCATGTTTTTACTTTTTTTTTAATTTTCTTGACTTTTATTGATTCTTTTTCATGATTCGATTTAAATTGTAGGCACATTCTTGTACTGTTTTTCGGACAGGTCTTTTGAAAACTTATTGACATTTCAATTTCTTTTAATGTCAGTAAAAAATTAGTATCAGGTACTTGCATAAACATTGTTTTTCTGATGACTAAGTGACTACCGTTTTAATTTGAACTCTAATTTTATTTGTATTTATTTATTTATTTGTATTTTCCACTTTTTTTGCGTCTGATAAGTTTGAATTTCGTTTTTTGTTCGGTTAAAAGAACTTTCAAACACGAACCTAAAGAAGACCCTTCCAAACCTGGAAAAACCCTCAAAACACCTTAAAAATAATTTTCCCATGTGGCCTTATTTTGGACTGTTTCCAAAAAATGTCTTCTAGTGACTATTACACGCTTCTTCTGCACGTTTACCAATTCCTTTCCTTGTTCGGTTAAAAGAACTTTCAAACACGAACCTAAAGAAGACCCTTCCAAACCTGGAAAAACCCTCAAAACACCTTAAAAATAATTTCCCGATGTGGCCTTATTTTGGACTGTTTCCAAGAAATGTCTTCTAGTGACTATTACACGCTTCTTCTGCACGTTTACCAATTCCTTTCCATTACCGCCTACAGGGAGCCGGCGGAAAATTTAGACAGCCGGGCATCGGAGTCTCAAGTCTGATTTACTTCCCCCTCCTCTTCGTTAACGCGCTACGGACATTGCCGATTGGTGTGACGAGGTTTCACGAAGCTTCAAAACTGTGCCCGTTAGTCTGTTAGTCATTAGATCGATGAAACTGGAACTGTGCTCATTTCGCACGAGATCGATCCATTTTTCGCCAAATCGCCCTCTGTGAACAGTAAAACTGATTGTGTAAACGAATTTGGACAAGAACTGTTCTTATCTGATTGACCCATTTTTTGGCAAATTGAAATTTGATGGTGTAAACTAAACTTTTTAAAGAACTGTGATCGATGAAACTGGAACTGTGCTCATTTCGCACGAGATCGATCCATTTTTCGCCAAATCGCCCTCTGTGAACAGTAAAACTGATTGTGCAAACGAATTTGGACAAGAACGGTTCTTATCTGATTGACCCATTTTTTGGCAAATTGAAATTTGATGGTGTGAACTAAACTTTTTAAAGAACTGTGCCCCATTTGGTCAATGCGCTTTGCGCCAAATCGCCCTCTGCGAACAATAACACCGATTTTATAAAAAGAAGTTTGGAAAATAAATAAAACTGATTGTGTAAACGAATTTGGACAAGAACTGTTCTTATCTGATTGACCCATTTTTTGGCAAATTGAAATTTGATGGTGTAAAATAAACTTTTTAAAGAACTGTGCCCATTTGGTCATTGCGCTTTGCGCCAAATCGCCCTCTGCGAACAATAACACCGATTTTATAAAAGAAGTTTGGAAAATAAATTATCGTGCTTATTCGAAAGATCAATTTTTCGCCGCATCATTTTTCATTGACACATTTTCGTGACTGCTTTTTGTGTGTGATCCAATTGAGTATTCTGACCCATTGTTTCCAAGATTTTTTTCTCGCATCAACAGTTCGGTCTAGTTTTGTGTTTCTGACCCATTTTTGGGATTTTTTCTTCCCATCGCTATGAACATTTTGTGATCCATTTTTTTCGGGAGAAAAATTCTTTGAACATTTTTTGACTTTTACCATTTCGTTGTGATCAATTTTGCGCCCGTTTTTGTGAAGATGGGGTGTACGTAGAAAAGTGCGTGATCATGTCGTTTCAAGCAGAATTATTTTGGTACGTTACTAGATAGATTTTTGAATAGCATTCATGGTGACATGGGTTTTTTTTTAAGACTTGATTTTGTTTTGTATTAGCCAGCTCAGTTAGCTTGGAGGGTATTGCATTTGCCTTGTAAGCGCTAGGTTGCTGGTTCGATTCCCGCCCCGTGGTGGATTCTATCCTAAACAGATAAGGTTCGTTCTCGGAACGGCTTGGCTTTCTCCTATCTTTTTGGGACAATAAGACCTTAGGAGTTACAGTTCTCTCTATCAAATCTCTTGAAAAAATGACGGAGGTTTGGTCTTATCGTCCGAATATTGTCCGAATATCGTCCAAATATCGTCCGAAATCGAAGAAAGAAGTAGGGCAGGATAGAAGAAAGCCAGCCGTTCCGAGAACGAACCATATCTGTGTCGGACAAAGTTCGCTGTCCCGGGACGAACGGGCGGGAATCGAACTCGCGATCTAGCGCTTACAAAACAACCGCGCTACCTTACTCGACTATCTTGTCGGAATTTTCACCGTGACAAGTTGTCATGTATCGTATTTTCCATAAACAATGTTAACAATGAATAAGAACTTCTTACTTACGTTACGTCATTAAAAAAAGAAAAAAAAATGCATCCATCCATAAAAGTGCATCGACAATATTGCACTAGTTTAATGCATAATGCAATTCAGAGCCAGCGTGACAGTTTTTTGCATTAACATACCTTCAGTTTACTACATTTTCCGATTTTTATGTTTGGGCATCGAAGTGATTAATTATGTATGGGGATCATTAAAGCAGTTTTTATTGAGAGGATGGATGAGAGAATAGTGAACAAAAGCATAATTTGTACTATTAATAACTGATAACTGTAATGTTAGTAATGCATTGCAAGTAGGTATGCTAATGAAGATTGCAAAAAATAGAGCGCCGATACACGTCTCTATCGACTGATCTAAACAGGAATCGAAGCCGGGACCTCCAGTGTGACAAGCCTATCATGATACTCGGCCACTATTTCAGCTAGTCTTATCTCTTATCCCTCCCATAGTCTGTATAAACAAGTGTGATGCTAATTCTCATCTCAATTGAATCACAATAGGAATACAGTGATGAATGATGACTTGATGACGCTTGTATTTTGGAGTATAACAGTCAACAGTCACAGTTCCTGTTTGTGTTTACTCTTCTGGGTATGCTGGAAAGGTAACATATGACTGAAACATGAAATTGTAGACCCCACAGACTTAGGCCAGCCACTTGCTATCAGGTAGACCTGACAAGATCCGCCTGTCAGGTCTACCTGAAACCTGACATACTATCAGGTAGACATGACATTTTTATTACTATCGTAATAATAAAGGAAGGACGGGCTAAAAAAATGGAAATGACCGGGAAAAATGTCCCATAAAACAAGGAAAAAGTGGGGAAAAAAAGTAAAAATCGAACGTTTCCCAAGTTCCCGGCACATTTTGCGCTCAGTTCGTTTGTCACGACCCTGCCAGGAATCGAAGCCGGGACCTCCAGTGTGACAAGCCTATCATGATACTCGGCCACTATTTCAGCTAGTCTTATCTCTTATCCCTCCCACAGTCTGTATAAAGTGTTATGCTAATTCTCATCTCAATTGAATCACAATAGGAATACACTGATGAATGGTAGAATAGAATAGAATATATACCTTGTTTATACTACCAGCATAGGACTGAAAAGTCCCTTTACTCTCGCAGTCTAAACAAGGTCTTATATATTTGATTGGTAATAACATTACATTTTATGGATGACTTGATGACGCTTGTATTTTTGAGTATAAGTTTATAACAGTCAACAGTCACAGTTCCTGTTTGTTTTTACTCTTCTGGGTATGCTGGAAAGGTAACATATGACTGAAACATGAAATTGTAGACCCCACAGCCCTAGGCCAGCCCACTTGCTATCAGGTAGACCTGACAGGTACGGCTGAAAAGATCCGCCTGTCAGGTCTACCTGATACCTGACATACTATCAGGTAGACCTGACAGGTTCGGCTGAAAAGATCCGCCTGTCAGATCTACCTGATACCTGACATACTATCAGGTAGACCTGACAGGTACGGCTGAAAAGATCCGCCTGCCAGATCTACCTGAAACATGAGAATGTAGACTTGTAAACCCTAGCCGCATAGGTAGAGAATTGGAGATGATGGCTGATTCTTAACATTTCGCAAGTGTTGCATAAAAGTGAAGGAATTTCTGTCAATTCTTGGTGTGGTCTGTGTCGTAGCATAGTCCTGGAATTACCGCCTACAGGGAGCCGGCGGAAAATTTAGACAGCCGGGCATCGGAGTCTCAAGTCTGATTTACTTCCCCCTCCTCTTCGTTAACGCGCGACGGACATTGCCGATTGGTGTGACGAGGTTTCACGAAGCTTCAAAACTGTGCCCGTTAGTCTGTTAGTCATTAGATCGATGAAACTGGAACTGTAGAATTTTGAATTTGGACGAATTAGATCGAAATATGGAATTGTAAATACTTTTCCATACTTTGGTGTTATAGGGCACAGAAAGCATAGTCTCAAGGCATTTGATTGGTCAATTTTGACTTGAGACTGATCTAAGAACGATCATTCTTGTTCATAAATACGAGTGTTAGTGGGCGTCCACAACCGAGCACGGTCTTTGTACTTAGCCTATCCCTAGCCTGAGAGAAAATCCAAAGAGACTCCAAATCTTAACATCATTTGGCGTAATATCTCAACACGGGTATAAGTGGAGAACACTCACCGTATGTTAATTGAATCAAGAGCACATGATCCCAGCAGGCACGGTCCTACTTTAGATTCGTGTGGTCTGTGTCGTAGCATGCCCAAAATGACCCCCCCAGACGGGCATAGGTACTTCCCATTTTGGTTGCTTGATCCACACGAGAACACCAGAAGTGTAAACAATTTACAAAGTTCGATAGAAGGAACCGTAGCTGCCAAGGTCTTATCGTCCCGAAAGCGGGAAAGAAGACAGGATAAGAGAAAGCCTTTCCGAGAACGAAACCTTATCCGTTCAGTATGAAATCCGCCCCGAGCGGGAATCGAATCCGCGACCTAGCACTCACAATGCAAACGCGCTACGCTCCAAGTTAACTAGGCTGGCGCAGTTTTTTTTGGTCAATGCCGAGCATCCTAACTTATTCTATCCTATTCTATTCTATTTCTATTCTATTCTATCCTATCCAATTCTATTCTATTCTATCCAATTCTGTTCTATTCTATCCTTAAGTATCCATTCCTCTATTCCAGGGTTGTCCAACCTTTGCGCACCCGAGGGCCACAAGAGACCAAGGAAGAGAGTTGGCGGGCCGCAAAGTTAAAAATTCAACTCACTGGTGGGGCCTTCTACACGGGTTTTTGTGGGCTTTCGCGGGCCGCAGAAATAAACTCGCGGGCCGCATGCGGCCCTTGGGCCGCGGATTGGACAAGCCTGCTCTATTCTATCGTTATGTCCATTATTCTATTCTATCCAATTCTGTTCTATTTCTATTGTATCCAATTCTGTTCTATTTCTATTCTATCCAATTCTGTTCTATTCTATTCTATTAAATTCAATTCTATTCTGTTTCTATTCTATCCAATCTGTTCTATTCTATTCTATCCAATTCTGTTCTATTCTATCCAATTCTGTTCTATTCTATTCTATCCTTGTGTCCAGTCCTGATGAGAGCTACTCAGTTGATGAATGATGGTGTGCATTTCACATACGGATTTGCATGTCAGCTATCAGATTTGCGTGATGAAATGTGATCTTAGAGATATAGCATAGGTAGAGAATTGGAGATGATGGCTGATTCTTAACATTTCGCAAGTGTTGCATAAAGTGAAGGAATTTCTGTCAATTCTTGGTCCAGGAATTTCGGACAGTTAGTCCGGGTAGAGATATAGCATAGGTAGAGAATTGGAGATGATGGCTGATTCTTAACATTTCGCAAGTGTTGCATAAAAGTGAAGGAATTTCTGTCGATTCTTGGTCCAGGAATTTCGGACAGTTAGTCCGGCGCATAGGTAGAGAATTGGAGATGATGGCTGATTCTTAACATTTCGCAAGTGTTGCATAAAAGTGAAGGAATTTCTGTCAATTCTTGGTCCAGGAATTTCGGACAGTTAGTCCTGGAAAATTAACCGGGATGTTAGTCCGGGAAATTTCGGACAAATCGTATTCATAGGTAGAGAATAGTAGATATGATTCTTTACATTTCGCAAGTGTTGCAGAAAGTAAAGGAATTTCAGCCGATTCTTAGTCCAGGAATTTCGATCAAATGTTAGTCCAGGAATTTCGACCTAATATTAGTCCGGGAATTTCGACCAATTCTTAGTCCGTGAATTTCGATCAAATCTTAGTATAGGAGTTTCGGCCAATTCTTAGGCTAGGAATGTCTGCCAGTCTTTAGGCCCGGAATTTTGACCTATTCTTAATCTAAGAACTTTCGGACAAAAATCAGGAAAAATAAGCCTTTACTTCAGTAAAAAATGTATCTCTTTTCTCTGAAAGCTGTCAGCCTAGTTAGCTTGAAGGGTCTTTAGGCCCGGAATTTCGACCTATTCTTAATCTAAGAACTTTCGGACAAAAGTCAGGAAAAATAAGCCTTTACTTCAGTAAAAAATTATCTCTTTTCTCTGAAAGCTGTCAGCCTAGTTAGCTTGAAGGGTAGCGCGTCTGCCTTGTAAGCGGCAGGTCGCAAGTTCGATTTCCGCCCGGGGGCGGATTTTATCCTAAACAGATAGGTAAGATTTGTTCTCAGAACGGCTGGTTTTCTCCTATCCTGTTTTCCTTCTCTATTAGATTTCGGGACGATAAGACCTCAGCAGTTACAGTTCCCTCTATCAAAGCTCTTAAAAAAAGTTATAGTTATTTAAAAACAGTTTTTATCCAGATTCAAACCTCTTAAATAATCCAGTGGCATTAAATCCACTAAGATCATATTGGAACGTATTGGAACTATATCAACTAAACAACATTTCTGTACCAGTTAACCTACACTACTCCGAGTGGAAAAACGGGTTGTACATCCGACTTTAGCACGATAGCATAAATATACAGGGAACAGTGTTTTATGCCATAAAAAAAAGAGACATTTATACAACATTTTGTTGGTGCACCCTATTAAATATAAATAAGAAGAAAGACGTTTTTTTTTTTTTTTTTTTTTTTTTTTTTTTTTAAAATAGGTTTCGTAGAGGGAACTGTAGGTAACTGCTAAGGTCTTATCGTCCCGAAATCGAAAAGAGAAGGAAGACATGATCGGAGAAAGCCAGCTGTTCCGAGAACGAACATTATCCGTTCAGGATAAGATCCGCCCCGGGCGGGAATCGAACCCGCGGCCTAGCGCTTACAAGGCAGACGCGCTACCAACCAAGCTAACTAGGCTGGCTTTAGTCATGTGAAAGGGGGAAAGACAAATAAATTTCTGAGAAATGGAGGATACCAGCCTGGAATTTCCCTTGCTAAAGAAATAGCAAAGGTTAAGTGCAAAAGGGCATTCACTCGTAATTTTTTTTGAAGTCAAAACCGCATGTCAACTCAAAGCAATCACCCCCTAGGACTGATTGAGAGGCTGACGAAAAACGCCGACCCCGTCTGAACACGAGAGAGGGCGCGGAAGAAGAGGAAAAATAGTAATAATGGTGCTTATTTATACTGCTCAAATAGAAGAAGAAGGTATATCATGATTACGTATGTGTTTTACTTACACAGATGATCATAAAGAAATTGTCCAGGAATCCAAAGCCAATGAATGGAATTGCATTGTGAACACCCACTGGAAAATACATAAATAGGTAGGTCTTTATGAGATGTTGTTTTACTTTTAAAACAACTAGGAAGTAAAACAACTATTTATTATATTTTCCATTTTATTGATTGATTAAGCCCTTGCTACTTTTGAATCCAGCTCAAGACTGTGTGCACCCCTAAATGACCAGCAAGATGTAATGTCAAAGATGTAATTTAAGTTTTGAGGAAATACTTACAAGCAATCAGTTGACTCTTGGAGGGTTTTGGTATCGTTTCCGCTGGAAAAATAAAGCAGTTTAAATATTTTAATAAATAAAAGACGCTCATCTTGTAATCAGGAGGGCGCGGGTTCAATCCCCGCCGAAGTATGGAATTTTATCAACACTGATTGAGACGGGAGACCCCAACTTGAACATTTTCACCAATAAATAAAGCACTGTTGTACATAGGTAGTTGAAAAAAATAAAATAAATAATGATATAATAGCAAAATAATGTACATGTTTACGTAATTGGACTACCATGAATTTAAATTGTAAATTATAAGTAAGGTAATTCCAATTTTAATTTTATTTACGTAAGTCCTAGTACTAAACAAAAGATCAACAGGATAGTATGCACTACTAACGTCACCTTGTCTGTTCTCTCTTCTGTTGTCAGGCGCCTGCACGCAGTAGATCAGTCGAGATCCCAAATTTGTTCTGCCTGCGGAAGGAAAGAAATTTGGACACCCGGAATCACTCTCAACTGACCCCAGTTTACCCCAAATTTGACGAAATAACCCCCAACTGACCCCAATTTACACCAAACGTGACCCCAATTTACCCCAAACTTGAAGTTTACCGCGATTGATCGCCGCGGATTTGTATATAAGAGCTACGTCCTCCCAGTGATAGCATAAGGAGGCAGTGAGATATAGAAGCTAAGCCGCGGTCTACACCTGTCAAAATGCCTGCCCGCTTTCCTGAAGTTCAGGTGAGTTTGAGTTTGATCGGTCTCCATTTCCGATTGAATATCACACCAGGCTTGCACGCTGGAAATGAATTTCCCATTTTAGGTGCTTCCCCTATTGGCAGAAGGATATGGACGGTCTCCATTTCCGATTGAATATCACACCAGGCTTGCACGCTGGAGGACCTATTTGAAGCACAAATCATCGAGCAAAATGAATTTCCCATTTTAGGTGCTTCCCCTATTGGCAGAAGGATATGGAAATATGAAAAATTGAATAGGTCACAACTCCGGCCTTGGTTTTCGATCGAGCTAAAAGGCTAAAATTCGGTCTCCATTTCCGATTGAATATCACACCAGGCTTGCACGCTGGAGGACCTATTTGAAGCACAAATCATCGAGCAAAATGAATTTCCTATTTTAGGTACTTCCCCTATTGGCAGAAGGATATGGGAATATGAAAAATTGAATAGGTCATAACTCCGGCCTTGGTTTTCGATCGAGCTCAAAGGCTAAAACTTATGTCAAAGTACTAGATTTATTAAGGCCTTTAATATGATATATTTTAATCAGGGGGTTCCCATTAAGATTTTGAAGTTGGGCCCCCTGCGTCCTACCCTGGCTTTGGCCGAAATTTGACGACTACTTTAAAAAGTGGGATTTTAAAAGAGTAACCCAAATTTCAGAGTCTCATCTTTAGCCGTTCAAAAAATATTTAGCCTGTATAGCCTTCTCTATTGATATTGATACTTATTCTTCTCCTCCCCCACAGGTACATCGTGACGTCATAGGCAAGGATTCGACTCAAAATGGCGGCCAAGGGAACGGCCCATGGAATTTGGACGACGAAATTGTCATCACGGGGTTCTCCGGACGACTGCCCCAGTCGCAGAACATCGACGAGTTTCGACAGCAACTCTTCGACGGCATCGACCTGATTACGGACGATGAAACCAGATGGCCTGCGGGTATGTTTAAGTAGAATAGAATAGAAAGGAATAGGGTAGAATAGAATAGAATAGAATATACCTTGTTTATCCTGCCAGAATGAGACTGACCAAGTACTCACCGCGGATCTGGATAAGATCAACGGCTACGGTCTGACCGTATGCTATAGGGCTATATTCTCCAATAGAATCTCATACACTTTCGATCTGAGGTAAGTACGGACCGGCAAAAAATAGTGATATCCCCCAAAAACAACATTTTTGTGTTGAAAATTAAATGCCAAGTACTCACCGCGGATCTGGATAAGATCAACGGCTACGGTCTGACCGTATGCTATAGGGCTATATTCTCCAATAGAATCTCATACACTTTCGATCTGAGGTAAGTACGGACCGGCAAAAAATAGTGATATCCCCCAAAAACAACATTTTTGTGTTGAAAATTAAATGCCAAGTACTCACCGCGGATCTGGATAAGATCAACGGCTACGGTCTGACCGTATGCTATAGGGCTATATTCTCCAATAGAATCTCATACACTTTCGATCTGAGGTAAGTACGGACCGGCAAAAAATAGTGATATCCCCCAAAAACAACATTTTTGTGTTGAAAATTAAATGCCAAGTACTCACCGCGGATCTGGATAAGATCAACGGCTACGGTCTGACCGGATGCTGTAGGGCTATGTTCCCCAATAGAATCTCATACACTTTCGATCTGAGGTAAGTACGGACCGGCAAAAAATAGTGATATCCCCCAAAAACAACATTTTTGTGTTGAAAATTAAATGCCAAGTACTCACCGCGGATCTGGATAAGATCAACGGCTACGGTCTGACCGTATGCTATAGGGCTATATTCTCCAATAGAATCTCATACACTTTCGATCTGAGGTAAGTACGGACCGGCAAAAATATTGGTATCCCCCAAAAACACCATTTTCGTGTTGAAAATTAAATGCCAAGTACATTATTGGACCGCGGATTCGGACAAGATCAACGGCTATGGACTGACCGAATGCTGTAGGGCTATGTTCCCCAATAGAATCTCATACACTTTCGATCTAAGGTAAGGATCCCTAAAAGCCCACTCTGAGGCTTAGGTATTGGTTGGCGTTGGGGCCAGCAGCCCTAAAACTTGTTTTAACCTTTACGAATGTAGGCTGAATGAGAGGCTGACGAAAAACGCCGTTCTCCAATTATTACACCTATATAAATTTTATGACATGACTTGGACTCGAACCACCAACCTCCAGATCCAAAGTCCAACACGTTAACCACTGCACCACTGAGGTTGGTTCATTTTGCCAGTATAAACGGGGTATATTCTATTCTTAAAAAAAAAAAAACTGTTCCGGCCTTTATTAATCCCTAATTTTCTCCTCCATCTCGCCAGGTTATAATCCGGCCGAAGTGAAAGGCTCGAAGACCGGCGTGTTTGTGGGCGTGTCCAACTCCGAGTCTGAGGAATACTGGACCGCGGATCCGGACAAGATCAACGGCTACGGCCTTACCGGATGCTGTAGGGCTATGTTCCCCAATAGAATCTCATACACTTTCGATCTGAGGTGAGTAGGAATAGGCAAAAAGTAGTGATATCCCCCAAAAACAATATTTTCGTGTTGAAAATTAAATGCCAAGTACATTATTGGACCGCGGATCCGGACATTATTGGCAGTATAAACGGGGTATATTCTATTCTTAAAAAAAAAAACTTCCGGCCTTTATTAATCCCTAATTTTCTCCTCCATCTTCCCCCTCTCCAGTGGCCCGAGTTACGCCATCGACACGGCCTGCTCGAGTTCTATGTTCGCCCTCCAGCAGGCGCTCACCTCCATCCGGTCCGGCCAGTCAGACGCGGCCATTGTGGGCGGCTGCAACCTCCTCCTCAAGCCCAATACATCACTGCAGTTCCACCGCCTCAACATGCTGTCTCCGCAGGGGATGTGCAAAGCTTTCGACGTCGCGGGTGAGTAAAGAGTTAAATGAAATTTCCCATTTCTTGCTCTTTTTTTTCGTTCAAAAATTAGTGAGATCCCCCCAAAATCAACAATTTTGTGTCCTCCATCCGGTCCGGCCAGTCAGACGCGGCCATTGTGGGCGGCTGCAACCTCCTCCTCAAGCCCAATACATCACTGCAGTTCCACCGGCTCAACATGCTGTCCCCGCAGGGGATGTGCAAAGCTTTCGACGTCGCGGGTGAGTAAAGAGTTAAATGGTATTTCACATTTCTTGCTCCTTTTTTCGTTCGAAAATTAGTGAGATCCCCCCAAAATCAACATTTTTGTGTTGAAAATTAAACGCCAAGAATAGGTCACCTCAACTTGTTGTCTCCGCAGGGGATGTGCAAAGCTTTCGACGTGGCTGGTGACTGAACACATTTTGCAATTTTCTTCGAAGGTTGCACATTTCTTGCTCTTTTTTTCTCGTTCAAAAATTAGTGAGATCCCCCTAAAACAACATTTTTGTGCCCATCCCATTGTAATATATCCCTTAAAGCAGTGGCGAATAGAGACAGAATACTTCCCATTTATATACTGGGTCAACCTAAGAACAGCAGAACTTGCATGAGTGTAAATTTTTGTCCATGGTGGGGATCGAACCCCATACCTTCTGCAAAGCAAATAAGAAAGCTCGTTACCACATTTCATACATTCCCTTTCCCCAGGTAACGGGTACGTCCGGTCCGAAGCGTGTGTGGTGCTGTTCCTGCAGAAGGCGAGCGTCGCGCGTCGTGCCTACGCCACCCTGGTGAATGCGCGCTGTAACACGGACGGTAACAAGGAGCAGGGCATCACCTTCCCGGCCGGTGGCATGCAGAAGAAACTGATTAAGGAGGTGTATGCCGAGGCTGGCATCAACCCCGCCGATGTGTCCTATGTGGAAGCTCATGGCACTGGGAAAAGGTCATAGTATGAAAAAGTGTCCCCCGTTTCCGGTTGAAATTAAATGACCCTATTCTTTTTTTTTTTTTTTTTTTTTTTTTTTTAAATTAAACGATTCTACTCTTCTTCTCCAGGTGGGGGATCCGCAAGAGGTGAACGCCATCACGGACGTGTTCTGCAAGGACCGCTCCTCCCCGCTCCTGCTGGGCTCCGTCAAGTCCAACATGGGCCACTCGGAGCCCGCCTCCGGCCTGTGCTCCATTGCCAAGGTTCTCATTGCGATGGAGGCCGGCGCCATTCCCGCCAACCTGCACTTCTACGAGCCCAATCCGGATCTGCCCGGACTACTCGACGGACGATTGCAGGTGAGCATTCCTCCCGGACTAGGTTTTTTGTGACTTTTTTATTTTCCATAGGAGTAAAGCTGGCATTTTATTAATAAGTTCTGAATAAAAGATTCTAATTGAAAAAAAGCTACGAATAAAAATTCGATTCTTTCGTAATTTTTTTGTGAAAAATTCAAATCTGAAGTAAGAATGGTGAAAATTGTCTTTAAAAAATGAATATTCGATTTTCAGTAGTCGTTTCAAAGAAAAAATAAAACAGGAAGGATAGCAGACTGAAATTTCCCTTGCTAAAGAAATAGCAAAGGTTGTGAGTGCCTAGGGCATCCACTTGTGAAAATTTTGTAGCCAAAACCAAATGTCAGCCCATAGAAATCACCAAAAAGACGTTTTTCGGAAAAGGTGGAGAAGAAGATTTAGGTACTTACTGACTTTACGTGACCGTTTACCAATGACCATATCGAGGCTGGCACCCCCCCCGCCGATGTGTCCTATGTGGAGGCCCATGGCACTGGAACCAAGGTGAGTGCAAAGGCAGATTCCTAGAAAAAAGACCTTTTATTTTTCTTTATATATTGTACCTATGTGGTATGAATGTAAAAAAAAAGAAAAAAAATAATAATCAGTTATTGGTTTAACTAGGGATTCCTCATTTATTTCATTAAAAAAATTGTGAGATCCCCCAAAAACGCCATTTTTGTGTTGAAAATAAAACGCCAAGAATAGGTCATAGTATGAAAAAGTGTCCCACGTTTCCGGCCGATGGCATGCAGAAGAAACTGACTAAGGAGGTGTACGCCGAGGCCGGGATTAATCCGGCCGATGTGTCCTATGTGGAGGCCCATGGCACTGGAACCAAGGTGGGATACTAGTGCCATCTGGAAGTCTGACTAGGGGATGTTAAACAGAGAGTAGACTAGCGTCTAGTTGTGCGACTATAAACAGGAAGGAGAACAGATAACCCTAACCAGCCTAGCTGTCTGGCAGTTCTTCGAAGGGTTTTCTTCTTTTAAAGAACAAGCACAAGTCCTCACGATGGTTGACTGCGGTTCGGGACAAGCCAATTAAACATGGCTAGAGACCATCACCCCGGTGTATGGCTGATATTAAAACATGTCTGTTCTTCATTTTGCCATCACCATTCGGTTACAGCTGGTAGTAACCTGGGAGGGCAGTGCGCCTGTCTTGTAAGCGCTAGGTCGCACGTTCGATTTCCGCCCGGGGTGTATTTTATTCCAAATATAACTTTAATTCTCAGAAGGGCTGTCCTTCTCTCTTCACTTTCGGAACAAGACCTTAGCAGTTATAGTTCCCACTATCAGACCTCTTTATTCCACTATGACGTGTATCATTCTGTAGTGTTTCTAATCTATTCCATTCTATTAAATATTCGTTGAAATTAAATGACACTATTCTATTCTATTTTTTTTTTTTTTTGAAGTTAAACGATTCTACTCTTCTTCTCCAGGTGGGGGATCCGCAAGAGGTGAACGCCATCACGGACGTGTTCTGCAAGGACCGCTCCTCCCCGCTCCTGCTGGGCTCCGTCAAGTCCAACATGGGCCACTCGGAGCCCGCCTCCGGCCTGTGCTCCATCGCCAAGGTTCTCATTGCGATGGAGGCCGGCGCCATTCCCGCCAACCTGCACTTCTACGAGCCGAACCCGGATCTGCCCGGACTACTCGACGGACGATTGCAGGTGAGCATTCCTCCCGGACTAGGTTTTTTTTTTACTTTTTTTTTATTTTCCATAGGATGTGCACTCCGCCTCCGGCCTGTGCTCCATTGCCAAGGTTCTCATTGCGATGGAGGCCGGCGCCATTCCCGCCAACCTGCACTTCTACGAGCCCAACCCGGATCTGCCCGGACTACTCGACGGACGATTGCAGGTGAGCATTCCTTCCGGACTAGGTTTTTTGTGACTTTTTTATTTTCCATAGGAGTAAAGCTGGCATTTTGTTAATAAGTTCTGAATAAAATATTCTAATTGAAAAAAAAAAGCTACGAATAAAAATTCGATTCTTACGTAAATTTTTTTGTGAAAAACCCAAATCTGAAGTCAGAATGGTGAAAATTGTCTTAAAAAAATGAATATTCGATTTTCATTACTCGTTTCAAAGAAAAAATAAAACAGGAAGGATAGCAGACTGAAATTTCCCTTGCTAAAGAAATAGCAGAGGTTGTGAGTGCCTAGGGCCTAGGGCATCCACTTTTTGTAGCCATAACCAAATGTCAGCCCATAGAAATCACCAAAAAGACGTTTTTCGGAAAAGGTGGAGAAGAAGATTTACTTACTGACTTTACGTGACCGTTTACCAATGACATTATCAGATACTCCTCTTTTGTTCTCACGGGTCGTTTCAAAGAAAAAATAAAACAGGAAGGATAGCAGACTGAAATTTCCCTTGCTAAAGAAATAGCAAAGGTTGTGAGTGCCTAGGGCCTAGGGCATCCACTTGTGAAAATATTGTAGCCAAAACCAAATGTCAGCCCATAGAAATCACCAAAAATACGTTTTTTGAAAAAAAGGTGGAGAAGAAGATTTACTTACTGACTTTACGTGACCGTTTACCAATGACCATTTCAGATGCTCCTCTTTTGTTCTTGGGCGTTTTTTTTACTTTCTTTTTTTCTTCTTTTTTTTCCAATGAAAAAACTCACCATTCTATTTTGAATTTTGCAGGTGGTGAATAAGAAGTGGCCATGGAACGGAGGCTATGCCGCCATCAACTCTTTCGGCTTCGGAGGTGCCAACGCTCACATTCTACTCAAATCCAACCCCAAGCCCAAAACCCCCGCTATTCAAGACAATGTACCTCGCCTTGTAGCAGTCAGTGGAAGGTAAGCTTCAAAATCCAGTAGAATATACCATGTTTTTACTACCAGAATGAGACTGAAAAGTCTTTTTACCCCAGCAGTCTAAGCAATAATAGAACAGTTTCGCTTACTTGGGTGATGTTTCAAAGTCATAGAGCAGGAAAAATGAGCACCAACGGAATTTTTTTCTTCTACGACTTCTATATCCCGAGATAAATCGATTTAAAACCAAAACCCCCGCTATTCAAGACAATGTACCTCGCCTTGTAGCAGTCAGTGGAAGGTAAGCTTCGAAATCCAATAGAATATACCATGTTTATACTACCAGAATGGGACTGAAAAGTCTTTTTACCCCAGCAGTCTAATCTAAGCAATAATTGGTAACACCAAAAACTAGTAGAAAAGCTAAAAAGTTAAGATCGAAAAATGGGAACCGCTCCAAATTCCTGAACTGATCGACCAATATTGATCTTTTAAATTCCTCTACCAAATTTCATCAAAATCGGACTAGGCAATCGCGAGTTATAGACGAACAAACATCCAAACCAAATGGATGACTGTCGAGTTAGAACCTCACTATCATTCGGTCAAAGAGTAATTAGTCCGTCCTTCCTTTATTATTACAATAGTAATAAAAAGGTATAAGGGACGGACTATACTATTGTATTCGCTTCGGTGTCGTCTGTCTGTCACTCTGTCTGTTCCCATAGAAGGACTTATCCAAACCTGGTCGACCTATATATCAAATTAAAGGTCTTGTTACCAGGAACACGGAAATGGTGGTGAAAATTTTGTCCAGAAAACCATAAAGCCAAAAATCCAAAAAAACTGGTTTTTGGGGGATTTTTTTCACATTTTCTCACACTTATCCAAACCTGGTCGACCTATATATCAAATTAAAGGTCTTTTTACCAGGAACACGAAAATGGTGGTGCAAATTTTAGTTATCCAAACCTGGTCGACCTATATATCAAATTAAAGGTCTTTTTACCAGGATCACGAAAATGGTGGTGCAAATTTTGACTTATCCAAACCTAGTCGACCTATATATCAAATTAAAGGTCTTTTTACCAGGAACACGAAAATGGTGGTGCAAATTTTGTTAAACCATAAAGCCAAAAAACCAAAAAAACTGGTTTTTGGGGGATTTTTTTCACATTTTCTCACACAAATGAGCTCTGATCTCGAAATCTCGCGACGACCTATGAACTCAAAGCGAGAAAGTTTTAGATAACACTTCAGTCGATCATTTAAGACCGGTTTTAGCGTCCTCTCGAAATTTGTCGCGACGACCTATGAACTCAAAGCGAGAAAGTTTTAGATAACACTTCAGTCCTATTTTAAGACCGGTTTTAGCGTCACCTAGGTTAAGTAACTCAAAGCGAGAAAGTTTTAGATAACACTTCAGTCGATCGTTTAAGACCGGTTTTAGCGTCACCTATGTTAAGCTACGCCGAGCGAGGCCAATAAATAA
>NW_007378015.1:40462-78292 GCF_000475195.1 Diaphorina citri | reverse complement strand
TGAATATTAAACAAATTAGGTAGGTACATAGGTACTGATTTTCTTTAATCACGATCGAATAAACTAAAGGCTAAAAAAATCCCGGAGGGACGGACCCAGCTTGTTTTTTCTTTGGTGAAGTTGTTATATTCATTATCTTTTTCTTTCTCTCTATCCTTAAGAACTCTGTTTGTTCCCGGATAGATGGGCAGTGTGTGCCATTCTTACGATTGTATGGACGTGAAAATAAAGGACATAAACTTCTCGCCTTTTTTTTTTTTTTTTTACCGGTGGATGGATGTCCTTCATCCTTTGCTATTTCGTTAGGGAGGGAAATTTCAAAATTTCAGGCTTGTCTACTCCCTGTTTTTACAGTACCCCAGCCAGGACGAGCTGGTGTACTTCCTCTTTAAGGTCCCCCAGCGAGACATCTTTAAAATAATAAAAAATAAAAATAAGTTCTATAAAACTTACAAAAATAAGTTTGATATATTTAAAGTCAATATTTAAGGGTATTTGAGTAAATTTTGAGTGTATGGCCGCCATACACGCCCTACATGGACGCTACGCCACTGAAACTTACAAAAATAAGTTTGATAAAACTTAAACTCACTTCCTTCGATCCCTCCCCCTCCTTCCAGGCATCAAGACCTCGGCCAAGGACATCAGCGCGGGGCCTCTGGCCTCCGACCTCCATCTGGTGATCGGGTCCGACCTCCTAACCTCCGACACCAAACTCAGACACGCCCTCGACTCCGTCAAGCCGGGCGCTTTCGTTATCAGCGAGGAGAGTATTCCGGCCGACGAGAGTCTAGTCAGCAAACTGCCCGGTGTGGCCGTCGTCAGCAAATTGCTGACGGAGAGACGCACCTTTGTACTAGTCAGAAAGGTGAGTCAGAGTCAGCTTTACCATCTCTTAGGCCAGCCAGGTTCGGGACACCTGATCAGGTCTGTCTAGTCAGCAAACTGCCCGGTGTGGCCGTCGTCAGCAAATTGCTGACGGAGAGACGCACCTTTGTACTAGTCAGAAAGGTGAGTCAGCAAAATATAGGTATTTCATGAAATGCCTAGGCAAATCATAGGTATTTCTTGAAATGCCGAGGCAAATTATGTGTCATATCACCATCGATTTCATTATACACTTTGCCTAAGAACGCTAGGCATTTCGTAGAATGACTAGGTATTCTATAGAATGTCGGTAACAAATTTAAGGTACATATATGTTATTATCAGCGAAGGCGAAGAGAGCATTCCCGCCGACGAGAGTCTAGTCAGCAAACTGCCCGGTGTGGCCGTCGTCAGCAAATTGCTGACCGAGAGACGCACCTTTGTACTAGTCAGAAAGGTGAGTCAGAGTCAGCTTTACCAACTCTTAGGCCAGCCAGGTTCGGGACACCTGATCAGGTCCACCTGACACTACCTGATACCCTGATGAGCACACACACTATCAGGTACGGCTGAAAAGTCCGCCTGTCAAGTCTACTTTATAGTAAGTGGCTATCCTTAAGAACTCTGTTTGTTCCCGGATAGATGGGCAGTGTGTGCCATTCTTACGATTGTATGGACGTGAAAATAAAGGACATAAAAACTGCCCGGTGTGGCCGTCGTCAGCAAATTGCTGACGGAGAGACGCACCTTTGTACTAGTCAGAAAGGTGAGTCAGAGTCAGCTTTTACCATCTCTTAGGCCAGCCAGGTTCGGGACACCTGATCAGGTCCGCCTGTCAGGTCTACCTGATACCCTGATGAGCACACACACTATCACTATCAGGTACGGCTGAAAAGTCCGCCTGTCAAGTCTACTTTATAGTAAGTGGCTATCCTTAATAGTCTCAAGGCATTTGATTGGTCAATTTTGACTTGAGACTGATCTAAGAACAATCATTCTTGTTCATAAATACGAGTGTAAGAATTAAATAAAATGCTTAGTATTCGATGATCCCTAATAAGAAAATAAATAAATGCCGTTTCTTTTGTGTTTTTTTATTACATCACAACTTTGGTGCTCACTGCGGCTTTTGTAGGATTTTCTACAATCTTCAGAAATCCGGTTTCTCAAAAAGGTAAATTCTTCAGCGCCGCAGGTGATTTCTTTTTTTTTTTTAAGAGTTTTTAAAGTTTTGATGTTTTTTGTGGTCTACAACCCTTCGGAAATGCATCTCGGTCGAACCGCAAATTTTCAGCGCCGCAGCCGATTTTTACAACCGAAATGATAGTCTCTAGTCTCTCTCTAGCCGTCTTGTGTATTATTATTATTATTATTATTATTATTATTATTATTATTATTTCTATTTTATGTCTTGTTTTCCTACAGCTTACAAAAACTTCGCGAATTCTCGTGATACCTCGTTCGAGCAGCACATTCTTCGCGAGACCCAGGGCCGTGGTGTAATACTCTATGACTGTAATACTCTGTGAATAGTATGACAAGTGTAATACTCTGTGACTAGTATTACAAGTGTAATACTCTGTGAATAGTATGACAAGTGTAATACTCTGTGACTAGTATTACAAGTGTAATACTCTGTGAATAGTATGACAAGTGTAATACTCTGTGACTAGTATTACAAGTGTAATACTCTGTGAATAGTATGACAAGTGTAATACTCTGTGACTAGTATTACAAGTGTAATACTCTGTGAATAGTATGACAAGTGTAATACTCTGTGACTAGTATTACAAGTGTAATACTCTGTGAATAGTATGACAAGTGTAATACTCTGTGACTAGTATTACAAGTGTAATACTCTGTGAATAGTATGACAAGTGTAATACTCTGTGACTAGTATTACAAGTGTAATACTCTGTGAATAGTATGACAAGTGTAATACTCTGTGACTAGTATTACAAGTGTAATACTCTGTGAATAGTATGACAAGTGTAATACTCTGTGACTAGTATTACAAGTGTAATACTCTGTGAATAGTATGACAAGTGTAATACTCTGTGACTAGTATTACAAGTGTAATACTCTGTGAATAGTATGACAAGTGTAATACTCTGTGACTAGTATTACAAGTGTAATACTCTGTGAATAGTATGACAAGTGTAATACTCTGTGACTAGTATTACAAGTGTAATACTCTGTGAATAGTATGACAAGTGTAATACTCTGTGACTAGTATTACAAGTGTAATACTCTGTGAATAGTATGACAAGTGTAATACTCTGTGACTAGTATTACAAGTGTAATACTCTGTGAATAGTATGACAAGTGTAATACTCTGTGACTAGTATTACAAGTGTAATACTCTGTGAATAGTATGACAAGTGTAATACTCTGTGACTAGTATTACAAGTGTAATACTCTGTGAATAGTATGACAAGTGTAATACTCTGTGACTAGTATTACAAGTGTAATACTCTGTGAATAGTATGACAAGTGTAATACTCTGTGACTAGTATTACAAGTGTAATACTCTGTGAATAGTATTACAAATAGAACACGCCTATATTAACGCCCTCACCCGGGGAGATTTGGCGTCTCTGAAGTGGATTGAAGGACCTCTGAGCTTCTACAAGTAAGTGTAATACTCTGTGAATAGTATTACAAGTGTAATACTCTGTAAATAGTATTACAAGTGGTATACTCTGTGACTAGTAATACTCTGTGACTAGTATTACAAGTGTAATACTCTGTGAATAGTATTTCAAGTGTAATACTCTGTGAATAGTATTACAAGTGTAATACTCTGTGAATAGTATGACAAGTGTAATACTCTGTGACTAGTATTACAAGTGTAATACTCTGTGAATAGTATGACAAGTGTAATACTCTGTGACTAGTATTACAAGTGTAATACTCTGTGAATAGTATGACAAGTGTAATACTGTGTGAATAGAACACGCCTATATTAACGCCCTCACTCGGGGAGATTTGGCGTCTCTGAAGTGGATTGAAGGACCTCTGAGCAGTCTGAGCTTCTGAAATACTTTGAAAAATCAGCGGTGCGGTGATAGCACGTTGAACCGACCATAGGTCTTACGAAAAAGATTCAAATAAATCGCTTCCTAAAGACGATCCAAAGAAAAGCCGAAAGTCGATTTATAAAAATTGGGTATTTACCCGGGTAAATACCCAGGGTATTTACCCCAAAAATAAGTACCCGGGTATTTACCCATCACTAAGTATGTGGTCCTCAAATGTGACAAGGGTACAAAATTGGGCGCATTTCGGCGGATTGTGGAATCCACCAAATCGGATAAGGAAAGTCGTGTGATGTTCACAGCAGATTTTTAATCCTATTCTTTCTTCTCGTCAGGTTCTGGTATGGAAAACGTTTGCCAAGCTACACGGCGTATTCCATACCTCGGCTGGGATTGAACCCACGCCCTCCTGTTTACCAGGCGAGCGCCTTGACCACTACACCACCGAGGTAGGTTATGAACATCATCTTTTGATAAAGCCTTCTCTCTAAGGTATGTCTATTCACGCAATTCTCCATTTTTTTTTCGGTCTGCCTCTTGCTTTGCGTCCTACCACTTCTATTCTGCTCACTCTCTTTCCAATATAATCATCTCATGATCATATCACTGAAAATAAAGGCAATAATAATTAAACTAATCTATTTCTATCTCTGCCTCTTGCTTTGCGTCCTACCACTTCTATTCTGCTCACTCTCTTTCCAATATAATCATCTCATGATCATATCACTGAAAATAAAAGCAATAATAATCAAACCAATCTATTTCTATTTCAGTTGGCCGAGCCAGTGTCCACCGGGGCGGCTCCGGTTGTGGTGAACGTCACCGAGAAGAACTTCAAGTGGGTGGAAGACCTGAAGGCAGTCATGAAGAAGGCGGAGGCAGAGCCGCAAAAGTTCTATTAGTGGGCCGAGCCAGTGTCCACCGGGGCGGCTCCGGTTGTGGTGAACGTCACCGAGAAGAACTTCAAGTGGGTGGAAGACCTGAAGGCCATCATGAAGAAGGCGGAGGCAGAGCCGCAGAAGTTCTATCTGGTGTGCCAGGGTGAAGAGTTGACCGGACTGATTGGACTCATGAACTGTGTCAATTCATTCCAGATCCCCATACTAAATAGTGCCCTAGAGGCCTAGAACAACGTCTAAAGAGGTTCCGGGACAGTATTTCTGTCTCGGTGGTGTAGTGGTTAAGACGCTCATCTTGTAATCAGGAGGGCGCGGGTTCAATCCCCGCCGAAGTATGGAATTTTATCAACACTGATTGAGACGGGAGACCCCAACTTGAACATTTTCACCAATAAATAAAGCACTGTTGTACATAGGTAGTTGAAAAAAATAAAATAAATAATGATATAATAGCAAAATAATGTACATGTTTACGTAATTGGACTACCATGAATTTAAATTGTAAATTATAAGTAAGGTAATTCCAATTTTAATTTTATTTACGTAAGTCCTAGTACTAAACAAAAGATCAACAGGATAATATGCACTACTAACGTCACCTTGTCTGTTTTCTCTTCTGTTGTCAGGCGCCTGCACGCAGTAGATCAGTCGAGATCCCAAATTTGTTCTGCCTGCGGAAGGAAAGAAATTTGGACACCCGGAATCACTCTTAACTGACCCCAAATTTGACGAAATTTCAGGCGCCTGCACGCAGTAGATCAGTCGAGATCCCAAATTTGTTCTGCCTGCGGAAGGAAAGAAATTTGGACACCCGGAATCACTCTCAACTGACCCCAGTTTACCCCAAATTTGACGAAATAACCCCCAACTGACCCCAATTTACACCAAACGTGACCCCAATTTACCCCAAACTTGAAGTTTACCGCGATTGATCGCCGCGGATTTGTATATAAGAGCTACGTCCTCCCAGTGATAGCATAAGGAGGCAGTGAGATATAGAAGCTAAGCCGCGGTCTACACCTGTCAAAATGCCTGCCCGCTTTCCTGAAGTTCAGGTGAGTTTGATAGGCTTGCACGCCGGAGGTCCCGGGTTCAATTCCCGGTGGTGTTTCAAGGAAACTGACTACTGTGTTGATGTTGTTGCTGCTGATTGTGTTGGGTCTCGAGTCGGATAAGAGTCAACAAAGTATCCGAATAGCATATAACAGTAAGCAATAATGTCAATACATAAGATGTCAATACATACATTGGGGTCGAGTGGATTGGAACACATCACATGCCTTGATTGTGGTCAAATTCTCAAGTTATATTGAGGATAAAATTCCATACCTCGGCTGGGATTGAACCCACGCCCTCCTGTTTACCAGGCGAGATGCTCCTCTTTTGTTCTTGGGCGTTTTTTTTTCTTTTTTTCAATGAAAAAACTCACCATTCTATTTTGAAATTTGCAGGTGGTGAAACTCCATTTGTCAAGGGTTTAGGCATTGCCTTGCCCTTGGGATCAATTTAATTTGAAGAAACCCATTTACTGATGAAATTTGTAATGAGATGTCTAATGTAAACCTAACCAATAATTCTCCTTCTCCCCCAAGGTACATCGTGACGTCATAGGCAAGGATTCGACTCAAAATGGCGGCCAAGGGAACGGCCCATGGAATTTGGACGACGAAATTGTCATCACGGGGTTCTCCGGACGACTGCCCCAGTCGCAGAACATCGACGAGTTTCGACAGCAACTGTTCGACGGCATCGACCTGATTACGGACGATGAAACCAGATGGCCTGCGGGTACGTCCTATCCTGTCTTCTCTCTTCGGGACGATAAGACCTTAGTAGTTACAGTTCCCTCTATCAAACCTCTTGGAAAAAAGAATAATTTGAAGAGATCCCTCTATCAAACCTCTTGGAAAAAAGAATAATTTGAAGAGTTCCCTCTATCAAACCTCTTACAAAAAAGATGTAAGGCTAGCTAAGGGGAGAAGGGCACAGGACTGTAAGGGACGCCCGATTTTGGAAAATTATTCTTTGAGTAAGGGTCGTTGAACTTAGGTGGAACTTGAATTTAGAGAGATAAAGGGGGGTCTTACTTGATGAATTGTCGGATTAGAACTAAAGTTGTTACGACGTGCTCCGTCGGTTTCCAAATGGATAAAGGCGATATACACAAAACAAAAGGTATAATAAAATTATCAACATAGATAGGTATATCAACCAAATTCTAACAGCATGAAGCATCAAGAGAGGTG
This sequence comes from Diaphorina citri, assembly GCF_000475195.1. Classification (NCBI taxonomy): domain Eukaryota; kingdom Metazoa; phylum Arthropoda; class Insecta; order Hemiptera; family Psyllidae; genus Diaphorina; species Diaphorina citri. The sequence goes on along the minus strand of NW_007378015.1, from coordinate 71,242 downwards.
TTACACATAGGTTAGGAGATCCCAGTGAGGGTGCTTCTAGGTTCCATCAAGGCCCGGGGGTAGTACATAGTTTTGGCAGATAAGGGAAAAATACTAGTTCTCCAAAGGTCGCATGGATAATTGTATATTGCATACCATCTCACGGGAGAGGAGCGACCAGACATATAATAAATAGAATAAAACAGGAAGGATAGCAGACTGAAATTTCCCTTGCTAAAGAAATAGCAAAGGTTGTGAGTACCTAGGGCATCCACTTGTGAAAATTTTGTAGCCAAAACCAAATGTCAGCCCATAGAAATCACCAAAAAGGCGTTTTTTCGGAAAAGGTGGAGAAGAAGATTTACTTACTGACTTTACCTGACCGTTTACCAATAACCATATCAGATGGTCCTTTTTTGTTCTTAGGCGTTCGGAAAAATGGCCTAATGGTCAAAGATCCCGACATTTGCAACATACATACATGTTCTTAGGCGTTTTTTTCCCTTTTTTTCCAATGAAAGAACTCACCATTCTATTTTGAATTTTGCAGGTGGTGAATAAGAAGTGGCCATGGAACGGAGGCTACGCCGCCATCAACTCTTTCGGTTTCGGAGGTGCCAACGCTCACATTCTACTCAAATCTAACCCCAAGCCTAAAACCCCCGCTATTCAAGACAATGTACCTCGCCTTGTAGCAGTCAGTGGAAGGTAAGCTTCGAAATCCAATAGAATATACCATGTTCATACTACCAGAATGAGACTGAAAAGTCTTTTTACCCCAGCAGTCTAAGCAATGGAGGAGTTGCAAAGGGGTAAAAATTATTAATAAATGGTTGCAAAGGGGTAAAAATTATTAATAAATGGTGAATTCCTACGTAAAAAGTAGTGAAAAATCCAAATCTGAGGTCGAAACTCCGAGAAAAAGATATATCAATATAATCGCATGTCAACCAAATTTCTAACAGTATGAAGCATCAGGAAAGGTGTTACACATATGTAGGTTAGGTGATCCTAGTGAGGGTTCTTCTAGGTTCCTTCAAGGCCCGGCGATAGCAGTTTGGGCAGACAGGGTAAAAAAAAAAACACTGGTCACTATCATTATAGTTCTACAAAACTTGCATCGATTATTGCATACCATCTCTCGGGAGAGGAGCAACCAGACAAAATAAATAAACAGGTGATCCCTGATTGAAAGTCTTCAATTGGTTTATTCTTTCCCTTTCAGGTCTTCATGGACTACCAAAGAGGACTGGCAAGATCAAAGATTTGGCCTCGTTCGACGCTCAGTTTTTCGGCGTTCACTCGAAACAGGCAGATGTGATGGATCCCCAGCTTAGAATGTTACTCGAGTGTACATACGAGGCTATTGTAGATTCAGGTGGTTCACTCGAAACAGGCAGATGTGATGGATCCCCAGCTTAGAATGTTGCTCGAGTGTACATACGAGGCTATTGTAGATTCAGGTAAGATAAGATAAGATGAGATAAGATGAGATAAGATAAGATAAGATATATTTTTTTATTGTACATGATTTTACATTAACACGTGCGTCTGGCATGTGCCTCACGAAGAAAAAGAGATTTAATTTCTCCAGGAAATTCTGGCTGGGGGACTTTAAACAAGAAGGATACCAGCCTGAAATTTCCCTTGCCGAAAAAATAGCAAAGGTTGAGTTGCGGAGGACATCCACTCGAATTTGTAGCCAAAACCAAACGTCAGCCCAACGCCGACCCGGTCTGTACACGGGAAAAGGCGAGAAAAAGAAGACCTCTCTTACAAAGAATATAAGACTTCAAAATCCAATAGTAGACCTCAAAATTTGTACAGTAGAATAGCGGGGACTGAGTTGGTGCGGTAAAGTGGGTTTATTTATTTTTATTAGGTATTATTTTTTAAAACATGGAAATTTTACCTCTTACTTTTTTTTCTTCATTTTTTAATGTATGTTTCGCGGGTCGCAAAAGGAACTCGCGTGTCACAGTTTGGACAACCCTGGTCTAAATTACCCTCTTTTCTCTCCCCTCGCAAGGTTACGTTCACTCGAAACAGGCAGATGTGATGGATCCCCAGCTTAGAATGTTGCTCGAGTGTACATACGAGGCTATTGTAGATTCAGGTAAGAAAAAAGAGATTTAATTTCTCCAGGAAATTCTGGCTGGGGGACTTTACAACAACAAGGATACTAGCCTGAAATTTCCCTTGCCGAAAAAATAGCAAAGGTTGAGTGCGAAGGGCATCCACTCGAATTTGTAGCCAAAACCAAACGTCAGTCCAACGCCGACACCGTCTGTACACGGGAAGAGGCGAGAAAAAGAAGACCTCTCTTACAACTTAAAAAGAATATAAGACTTCAAAATACAATAGTAGACCTCAAAATTTGTACAGTAGAATAGGGGGAACTGAGTTGGTGCAATAAAGTGGGTTTATTTATTTTTATTAGGTATTATTTTTTTAAAATGTAAATTTTACCTCTTACTTTTTTTTCTTCATTTTTTAATGTATGTTTCGCGGGTCGCAAAAGGAACTCGCGTGACACAGTTTGGACAACCCTGGTCTAAATTATCCTCTTTTCTCTCCCCTCGCCAGGTTATAATCCGGCCGTTTTTTTTTTTTTTTTTTTTGTAAGTAAAAATTCCTATTCAATTTTTTTACTTTCTATTTTTCGATACTTTTTTGTTTTTAAAAAAAGTTCGTTTAACATAAAAAAAATACAGTTTTATTTAACATCAAAAAATACATTTTTCACGCTCAGATCATGATTGATAGAGGAAACTGTAATTGCTTAGGTCTTATAGTCCCGAAATCGAAGAGAGAAGAAGGACAGGATAGGAGAAAGCCAGCCGTTTCGATACCGAACCTTATCTGTTCAGGATAAAATCCTTCCTGGGGGCGAAATCGAGCCGGTGACTTAACGCTACTTAATCAAATTTTGCTGAGGTTCCCGTAAATTTTAAAATCATTTTCAAAGTTCGTTAAAAAAAAAAAAAAAAAAAAAAAAACAGTTTTATTTAACATCAAAAAATACATTTTTCATGATAAGATCATGATTGATAGAGGAACTGTAATTGCTTAGGTCTTATAGTCCCGAAATCGAAGAGAGAAGAAAGACAGGATAGGAGAAAGCCAGCCGTTCCGAGAACGAATCTTATCTGTTCAGGATAAAATCCTTCCCGGGGGCGGAATCGAACCCGTGACTTAACGCTACTTAATCAAATTTTGCAGAAGTTCCCGTAAATTTTAAAATCATTTTCTTTTTCATGGAAAGTTAAAAAAAAAAAATAATAATAAAAAAAAAATAATAATAAAAAATAAAAATGCACTTTTTCGATTGAAAATGTGTACCTATTAAGAATGTTAACTTCTTGCGAGCTACAATTTGCCTAAAGAAGGGAGCGTCAAATTCCTCATAAACATCTTCGATGGAACTGGTAAGATTTTAGATTGTCAGGCAGAAGGTTCTGGGTTTGAATCCCACCGACGAAAAAAAAGAGGCCAATTGAGTAGCTACATTAATGGAGTAGCGACCAGTGGCGGCATTACTAGTGTAAAAAGATTATTGAAATATGGAAATTGATTGCATAGGTGGCACTTAGTAATGCTGTGATATCCACTAAAGTCGTGAAAAGGCTCTGCTTTAACACGAATACATAAATCCATGATTTGATAGTAACGTACAATTTTTAGTGAATCTGATATCCACAAATGTCTGATAATCCACAAATAAATTATGATTTAGATGTACCATACTGTGTGCCTACTGGAGAGGCCGGTCCATCCTCGAGTGCAAGCTGGCACCTGGTAAGTGCACTTACCCTATTTTTGAGTTGTTATAGTCCTGGCACCTTTTGGTGTACCTACCCTACTTTATCACGAAGGAAGTGAGTTTTAAATTTGTCTGTTTGTAAGAGCCCGTTCCCTATTGTCTAGAGTTCATCCGATTTTCACTTTTTTCCCCGAATGTCCTGTAGCCAATGTAATTTAAATGAGAGTGTTCCCGCTACACACGACACGATTTTTTTCCCGAACGATAAGTGGAAACCACTTACCCTATTTTTGAGTTGTTTTAGTCCTGGCACCTTTTGGTGTACCTACCCTATTTTAGCACGAAAGAAGTGAGTTTTAAATTTGTCTGTTTGTAAGAGCCTGTTGCCTCTTGTCTAGAGTTCATCCGATTTTCACTTTTTTCCCCGAATGCCCTTGTAGGCAATGTAACCACTTACCCTATTTTTGAGTTGTTTTAGTCCTGGCACCTTTTGGTGTACCTACCCTATTTTAGCACGAAAGAAGTGAGTTTTAAATTCGTATGTTTGTAAGAGCCTGTTGCCTCTTGTCTAGAGTTCATCCGATTTTCACTTTTTGGTCCGTCCTTCCTTTATTATTACAATAGTAATAAAAAGGTATAAGGGACGGACTATTGTATTCGCTTTGGTGTCGTCTGTGTTTCTGTCTGTCTGTTCCCATAGAAGGACTTATCCAAACCTGGTCGACCTATATATCAAATTAAAGGTATATTTACCAGGACCATAGGTAAAAATAATATACCGAGGGGTTGGGTAAGGTAGGGGGGGGCGTGAAAAAATGAGAATATGCCCAAAGGGGCGCCATGCAAAAAAGTTTGAGAACCACTGCTCTAACGGTATAACACCTACGAGTAGTTTATATAGATATTATAAATAGATCCACGCATCCTCCGTGGCCGAGTGGGTATCATATCAGGAGGTAGGTACATAGGTACTGATTTTCTCTGATCACGATCGAATAAACTACGGGCTAAAAAATTCCCGGAGGGACGGGCCCAGCTTGTTCCCCCGAATGTCCTGGTAGCCAATGTAATTTAAATGAGAGTGTTCCCGCTACACACGACACGATTTTTTCCCGAACGATAAGTGGAAACGGGCTCTAACGCGACAATTCTCTAACGCAGAGGTTCTCAAACTGGGGGGCGTGGAGACAAATCACTGTGTCAAACAGGAACCCGGCGGTCTGGGAGCCAGGTACGTAACCGCGAGATACTAGGCCTAGCCCTAGCTTAGTAAAAAATAAATATAATGCGGCTGTCGGCCGCTGGCAAAGCTAGCTATGTAGTACATGTAAATAATAAATATATTTCGGCCTCCGGCCGCTGCTTTTGGTAATCTGTTGTTAAGCATAAATGCGACCTTCGGCCGCTGGCAGGGTCAGTCTACTTCGTTTCGTTAATGCATATAAGGCAATGCGGCCTGCGGCCGCTGGCAAAGCCGGCTATGTAAGCTGAGCTAAAAATAAATATAATGCGGCTTTCGGCCACTGTTTTTGACAACATATTGTGAGAAATAAATGCGGCCTTCGGCCGCTGGCAAAGCCTATTACATTCATTTCATTAATGTAAAGTACCAACAAGGCAGGCGCTCTACCCTCCAAACTAACTAACCAGGCTCTTCACAAGTTTTATCTAAGAAAACCCCACTTTTTTTTACCGATATGCAAGTTCTTTATGGAATCAGGATGGACTGTGTCAAACAGGAACCCGGCGGTCTGGGAGCCAGGTACGTAACCGCGAGATACTAGGCCTAGCCCTAGCTTAGTAAAAAATAAATTTAATGCGGCTGTCGGCCGCTGGCAAAGCTAGCTATGTAGTACTTGTAAATAATAAATATATTGCGGTCTCCGGCCGCTGCTTTTGGTAAGTTGTTAAGTATAAATGCGACCTTCGGCCGCTGGCAGGGTCAGTCTACTTCGTTTCGTTAATACATAAAAGGCAATCAGGCCGCTGGCAAAGGCGGCTATGTAAGCTGAGTTAAAAATAAATATAATGCGGCCTCCGTTCTTTTTTATAGCCATAAACCCTTTGTACTTATATTCTGATTTTTCTGCCCCCCACAGATGTGTATTCATCACGGATGCCAAGCAGCCCCCGTTCTCCCCGAGTTCCCCTACTTACGCCCCTCTCCTCGCCAAGGACCTACTGTACAACGTGTACCGTGCGGGAACCTGGGGCAGTATGAGACACATCCTGCTCGATACCACACCGGACAATGCCACCCTACAAGTCGAACACGCCTATATTAACGCCCTCACCCGGGGAGATTTGGCGTCTCTGAAGTGGATTGAAGGACCTCTGAGCTTCTACAAGTAAGTGTAATACTCTGTGAATAGTATTACAAGTGTAATACTCTGTGAATAGTATTACAAATAGAACACGCCTATATTAACGCCCTCACCCGGGGAGATTTGGCGTCTCTGAAGTGGATTGAAGGACCTCTGAGCTTCTACAAGTAAGTGAAATACTCTGTGAATAGTATTACAAGTGGTATACTCTGTGACTAGTATTACAAGTGTAATACTCTGTGACTAGTATTACAAGTGTAATACTGTGTGAATAGTATTACAAGTGTAATACTGTGTGAATAGTAGTAATGCTCTGTGAATAGTATTACAAATAGAACACGCCTATATTAACGCCCTCACCCCGGGAGATTTGGCGTCTCTGAAATGGATTGAAGGACCTCTGAGCTTCTACAAGTAAGTGAAATACTTTGGTCAGTCAGCGGTGCGGCGATAGCACGTTGAACCGACCATAGGTCTTACGAAAAAGATTCAAAGCTCATAAATCGCTTCCTAAAGACGATCCAAAGAAAAGCCGAAAGTCCTGCTACGCCGCGTAAGCGGTGTATCTAATTGATATCGGTATAAACAGTACTTATTCTAGCACAAGCAAAACAGGTAAAAACTTATCAGTAACAGTAGGAATAAGTATTCAATAAAATACATAGAATTAAACACATCATCATCAAATCTTGAGTCGTTCCGTCCAAGGGTACGGGTCGGCTATGTTGATGCTGTTTGGATTTGTCCTCTTTTACATATGTCTCTATTGTGAGGGAATCGCCAGCGGCGCGGTTCAACCTTTGCATGCGACGGTGTTCTCCGACCAGCAAGTAGAACAAGCGTTCAGGTGAGCAAGCGAAAATTGGATTTTTGCTTTTAAATAGGCAATGGCGTAAATAAATAGGTAATTGGTAATTAGGTTTAAAAGATGAAACTGTAAAAGACTGTTCACACCTTGTGAGTTTCATCCTATTTTTTCCCGAATATTCTGTAGAGGCAATGTAATTTAAATGAGAGTGTTCACACTACTCACGACACGATTTTTTTTCCAAACGATAAGTCCAACAAGCGTTCAGGTGAGTGGAGGTAGGAAGATGAAAAGAATCTGGTGTGAACATCACACGACTTTCCTTATCCTTTTGAATATCTCTAACCGTTTAGTCAGTACAGCTGAAAACTGCCAAAAAGCGGTCGAAATTTGACAAAATGTGGTCGAACACACATCTAACCATTGCTCCTTAAACAGGAAGTTGACCCGTGTCTTCCTGTAGGACTACAAATAGGGATCAGAGCAGCTAAACTCTAACCAGCCTGGCTAGCTGGAGGTTACCTCATGATGGTTGACTGCGGTTCGGGACGGGCCAAGTACTTTTGGCTAGAGACCATCAACCCCCTTCGGTGCAGCTACAACCTACAAGAATGACTAGTCTCAACAACTTACCTGGTATCTATTTCAGATTCATGGCCTCCGGCAAACACATCGGTAAAGTCGTCCTCAAGATCCGTGACGAAGAACCCAAAGCCAAGATAGCCACACCATCTACCAGACTGGTTCCTGGTATTCCCAGGACTTACATGAATCCGGAGAAGTCCTATGTGTTAGTAGGAGGACTAGGTAAGTACATAATTACATATGGTTTGCCACCGTGCGGTGTTTGGCCAAGGCCGGACGATTCCTGGAGGTGGGCAAACTGGATTTGTCCAACAATACGCCACTTGGTGAGTAAATCGTAAATGGAGTTGAAAAAATGGAATGGAATAGAATTTATATCTTGTTTATCCTGCTCGAATGAGACTAAAAAGTCCCTTTACTCCAGCAGTCTAAACAAGGTCTCGTTTATTTTATGGGTTTAATATAACAGTAAAAAAAGGCTCATTTTCACCTATCTGACGCTGGTTTAAGGATTGGGGTTTAAAACCCCTTGGACGCCCAGACACACTATCTGGGCTCCTACTTTCTGGAGTTTTCATGTTAACCCAGCACCTAAATGGGAATTATTGTAAATCGTAAATGGAGTTGAAAAAATGGAATGGAATAGAATTTATATCTTGTTTATCCTGCTCGAATGAGACTAAAAAGTCCCTTTACCCCAGCAGTCTGAACAAGGTCTCATTTATTTTATGGGTTTAATAACATAGTATAACTAAACTTTAAAACAATTTAAACAGTAAAAAAAGGCTCATTTTCACCTATCTGACGGTGTTTTAAGGATTGGGGTTTAAAACCCCTTGGACGCCCAGAAACACTATCTAGGCTCCTATTTTCTGGTGTTCTTATGTTAACCCAGCACCTAAATGGGAATTATTGTGTCTCTTCTGGCCCATCTGATGAGGGACATACTACGGGATGGGCATGCTACGACACAGACCACACGTTAAAAAACCCCTAAAAGGGACTTTTCTTGGTCGAATTTCGTTTTAATGAAATTTCTGGACATTTCTTTTTTTTTTTTTTCTGAGAAATCTAGTCTAAACTTTTCTCTTCCTCCCTCCTCGCCAGGTATGTCTGTATTCCTGAGGAACACCACGTTCCACGGTATTCTGATGGATGCAGGATGCGACTCGCTAGAAGTAGTTTAGACTACACATATAGTATACTAATAATATGGTCCTCTCCAGGTATGTCTGTATTCCTGAAGAACACCACGTTCCACGGTATTCTGCTCGACGCCCTGATGGATGCAGGATGCGACTCGCCCGACAAGCAAGAAGTCGTCAAGTGTATGAACGAGGGAATCGACAACTAATATCTTTGTGTCTCTTTCCTTCTAGCTTACGGACAAGAACTTCGCCAATTCTCGTGATACCTCGTTCGAGCAGCACATTCTTCGTGAGACCCAGGACCGTGGTGTAATACTCTATGACTAAGTATTACAACTAATATCTTTGTGTCTCTTTCCTTCTAGCTTACGGACAAGAACTTCGCCAATTCTCGTGATACCTCGTTCGAGCAGCACATTCTTCGTGAGACCCAGGACCGTGGTGTAATACTCTATGACTAAGTATTACAACTAATATCTTTGTGTCTCTTTCCTTCTAGCTTACGGACAAGAACTTCGCCAATTCTCGTGATACCTCGTTCGAGCAGCACATTCTTCGCGAGACCCAGGGCCGTGGTGTGGATCTCGTTCTGAACTCGCTCGCTGGGGAGATGCTGTTTGCCACCGTGCGGTGTTTGGCCAAGGCCGGACGATTCCTGGAGGTGGGCAAACTGGATTTGTCCAACAATACGCCACTTGGTGAGTAAATCGTAAGAGATCTTTTCCTAAGCTGATAATATTATGAAAAAGCTTCTAAGAAAAGATAATTACAATAGGGGATTTACATTGAATGATTAAAATTCCAATAAGTAGGTATACATAGCTTGGCCCATCCTTTAGGGCTGTCCAGCCCCTACACCTAAGCCTCTGATTGAGCTTTTTGTGTTTGGGTAAAACGGTAAAATGGGATGTATATCCCTTGAGCTTTTTTTAACACCCCCAATGCAAAAAAAAAAAAACTACTTTGTTTTACTTCTATAAACTCCTTTTCTCTTCCCCTCAGGTGCGGAACAGCTGCTCAAGGAGTCCGCCAAACTGGGCCCGATCGGCGGCATTTTCAACTTGGCCGCCGTCCTACGCGATGCGTTCCTCGAGAACCAGACAGAGGCGGACTTTGACGCCGTATGTAAGCCCAAGGTGACCGCCACCAAAAATATCGACCTGGCGTCCCGGAAGCTGTGTCCAGAACTGGACTACTTCATCGCCTTCTCATCCGTGTCGTGTGGACGAGGTGAGATATTTTAGAAAATCTGGACGCGCTCTTTATTTAAAGAAGTTGGACAAAAGGAACTGTAACTGCTAAGGTCTAATCGTCCCGAAAGCGATGAGAAAAGAAAGGCAGGATAGGAAAAAGCCAGTCGTTCCGAGAACCCGCCCCGGCGGAAATCGAACTCGTGGCCTAGCGCTTACAAGGCAGACGCGCTACCAACTAAGCTAACTAGGCTGGCTTTTTTTTTTCTAAGTAATCTAATATAAAAATTTCAATCACAATTTATTTGTAAGGCTGAGAACTTCTTCACAATTTAAGTTCATTCATTTTTGCTAACGTAGGAAAATGGCTTAATGGTCAATATTTTAGACATTTGTAAACAACATTTTTACTAAATCACCCTTCCTTTATCTCTCTCCCTTCAGGTAACGCGGGTCAAACCAACTACGGTCTGGCCAACTCCGCCATGGAGCGTATCTGCGAGGCCCGTCAGCGACTTGGCCTCCCAGGGGCCGCCATCCAGTGGGGCGCCATCGGCGACGTCGGTCTTACCCTTTGAAGAACTGCCAGCTAGCTAGGCTGGTTAGGGTTAGCTGTTCTCCTCCCTGTTTATAGTCCCACAGCTAGACACTAGTCTAACTCTCTGTTAAACGTTCCCTAGCCAGATAATGTTTAACGTCCCCCAGCCTCATCAATCTAGTAGCGAACTTGACTAATTCCTCTCCCCCCCCCCGGTTCTCGGTTTCAGATCTGCAAGAACAAGACCCAGGTTCGTATCCACGCCCTATCACCCAAACAGACATGGCTGACTTCATCGACAGTGAAGCTGAGGAGAGTGAGGTAGGTTCATGTTTCCAACACTTCTTTAATTTTAAGAACACATTGTCTATAATGTGATTCATTTTGGGTCACACTCACATTACTGTTATTTCCCTTGCTGACAGCTAAGGTTGAGTTCAAAGGGCATCCGTTCGAAAAATTTTGTTGCCAATACCAAATGTCAGCACAAAAGCAATTGAGGGCTGACAAAAAACCCCAATCCTGTATGAACACAGAAAAAGGCATAGAAGTGCAGTCTCCAAGCATTAAGCCAAAAAAACCTCAACCCCACTAGGAATCAAACCCAGCACCTCAAGTGTGCAAGTGCAGTGTGATATACACTCAGCCACGGATAATGTTTTTATTAATTTGTATTGTTTGGTTTTATCTGACAGGAACTAAGGTTGAGTTCAAAGGGCACCCACTCGAAAAATTTTGTTGCCAATACCAATTGTCAGCCCGAAAGCAATTGAGGGCTGACAAAAAACGCTGATCCTGTATGAACACAGGAAAAGGCATAGAAGTGCAGTCTCCAAGCATTAAGCCAAAAAAACCTCAACCCCACTAGGAATCAAACCCAGGACCTCAAGTGTGTAAGTGTAGTGTGATATACACTCAGCCACGGATAATGTTTTTATTAATTTGTATTGTTTGGTTATCTGACAGGAGGAGGAGGAGTTGAACGAGCAGGAAAGGAAGAAGGTGAAGAGAATCGCCATGGAGAGCAGTGATGAGGATGAAGGTAGGTCATTGAACAAATGAAGTGTTTGTGCAGTAATTTTTTACCTTGAAACTATTTAATGAAGCCGTTCCCCATACCTCAAACAGATTTCAGACACCTCAGACTGTTAAGTAGTAAAGTCTATGGTGTATTTAGTCACGTCTGCATATCCTTCCACCGCAATCGCGGTCTTCCTCTTCTTCTGCGGCCATTCAACTCGAGGTTGAACATTTGTTTAGGTATCCTGACATTTCCCATCCGTTGCATATGTCCGTACCATTTCAACCTTGTTCTCTCTATAGGTACCCTCTTGGACTTTTTTCAACACCAGCAAGAATTCTTTCTACATACTTTATTTCTAATCCGGAGAAGTCCTATGTGTTAGTAGGAGGACTTGGTAAGTACATATGATGATATAGGTTTACGTAAAAGTAAAAGTTTTTTCCTAGTACAAAGCTCGGATACCCACTAAGGGGCAATAATCCATAGCAAAGCATAATCCTTGAATACTAAGGAAGACGAGGAAATTTGCAAACAAGTAGTGCTCCTGGGATTTCATTCGTCGGAATCCCGCTAGTTCATCCCGAGGCATGGCCAAACTTGTAGAAAAGGCATGGCCGAACTTGTAGAAAATAATAAAATATACGGTCCCGCTGCGCGCTCCCTATCAACTACATAGTTATCAAACTAAAAACATAAACGAAACTCAAAATGTTGGTCGAGAGCGGAACATTTCTCTCCCGCAGTCTCTGCACTCTGTGTATTTCTTATGAAGATTTTAGCGATCAAAAATTGATCATATCTCAGGATCGGTTTAGAGTTTCGCAAAATCCTTTCTTATCGCACACTAGACCATAAAAGGAATATTCCTACCAAATTTCAGCTTTCTAGGTGTTGTGGTTCAGGAGATAGAGCGATCAGTGTGTAAAATGTGAATGAGTGAATGGATCTTGATTTTATAGTATAAGATAGGTTTACGTAAAAGTAAAAGTTTTTTCCTAGTACAAAGCTCGGATACCCACTAAGGAGCAATATTCCATAGCAAAGCATAATCCTTGAATACTAAGGAAGACGAGGAAATTTGCAAACAAGGAGTGCTCCTTGGATTTCATTCGTGGCGTTTTTTACTTCTTCTTCTTCTTCTTCCTTTTTTTTTTTTTTTTTTAGGGAGGTAGGTTTGTTTTATAATTTTTTTAAACTCACGGTTTTTCTTCCTTTTTTTTTTTTTTTTTTTAGGTAGGTAGGTATGTGTTATAATTCTTTCAAACTTACGAGTCCTTGTTTAGACTATTTTGGCATTGCGGGGTGTTTTAGACTACTTTTCAATCCTGTTCAGACCAGGATAAACAAGGAGTATTCTGTTCTAAAATTTCTATTTTATTCTATTCTATTCTAACATTTCTATTCTATTCTAACGTTTCTATTCTATTCCAGGTGGATTCGGTCTGGAGCTAGCCAACTGGCTGATATTCCGAGGTGCCAAGAAGATCGTGCTCACCTCCCGTAGTGGAGTTAAATCAGGATACCAGTCTCTGTGTATCCGCAGATGGAAGGAAAACAAGGTTCAGGTGTTTATATCCACGGCAGATTCTACCAAACCGGATGGTAAGTGGAAGGTCCCGGGTTCGAGTCCCTGGGTGTTTTTACATTCTATTACTACAGTATAGCGAGCTATACTAGTAATGAAAGTATTGCAATCGGTCCATTTTTTTTTCTATCAAATCTCTTTGTGGTGAAGCAGAGCTTCTTCACAACGTTTGTGGCTGTCATAGCATTACTAAAGGTAGAAACACATAGCAACCTCCGTGCCCGAGTGGGTATCACACTAGGCTTTTACGTCGGAGGTCCCGGGTTCGATTTCCAGTGGGGTCCAAGTTTTTTCGGCTCTGTGCTTGGAGTTCGGGGTGCACTCAGCCTCGTGAGGACAAGCGAGTAGCTACTGCGAGTAGCGACCAGTGGCGGCATTACCAGTGTAAAAGGATTCTTGAAAGATGGAAATTGATTGCTGGCTAAGGATCTGAAGGCCCCCGTGTACGGTCTGCAGTGTACGGCCACAGCGCCGCTCTCGTCGGCCGAGGATTTGGCCAGCTACTACATCCAGGTGAGTGGCCTCCCACAATGGCCTTTTGGCCGACATAGTGTAAAGAAAATGAAAGAAAGAAAGAAAATGAAAGACTATGAAAGAAAGAAAATGAAAAAAAAAAAAAAAAATCATCATTATAATTCTTCTCCCCGCACAGAACATCAAGTCAGTTCAGAAGGCGGGCCCGTTCACACTGGTCGGCTACTCGTTCGGCGCCTGCATCGCCGTCGAAATGGCGCTCCAACTGGAGAAGGCCAACGAGAAGGTTCACCTGGTCCTGTTGGACGGCAGTCATTCTTATATCGCGTCGCACACCGGCAGCTACAAGGCTAGACAAACCGGACAGGAGGCGAGTGAGGCAGACGCGTTTGCGTTCTTCATCCAACAGTTCAACGCGAGCGTCGACTATTCCAAGGTAAGTAACACTAAAGTTGAGCAACGTTGCGCGTGGTTGGTATCCGGATGATTAGACTGCTCGCATAGGACTGAAAATTCCCTTTACTCCCACAGCAGGCTATACATAGCGTCGACTGCTCCAAGATTCCAAGGTAAGAACGCGGTCGGCGTATTTCGTCAGCCTCTCAATCAGCCCTAGGGTGATTGCTTTGGGCTGACATTATCTCTCTCCCTTCAGGTAACGCGGGTCAAACCAACTACGGTCTGGCCAACTCCGCCATGGAGCGTATCTGCGAGGCCCGTCAGCGGCTTGGCCTTCCAGGGGCCGCCATCCAGTGGGGCGCCATCGGCGACGTCGGTCTCATTATGGACTCCATGGCCGGCGACAACGACACGGAAGTAGGCGGCACACTGCCCCAACGTATGAACTCGTGCCTGGCCACGATAGATACGTTCCTGCAACAGCCCCACCCTGTACTCGCCTCTATGGTAAGAAAAAGGGTCGGTCTCAGAACGGCTGGCTTTCTCTTATCCTGTCCTTCCTTTTCATTTGTTACGTCGTGTTACTGGTGTTTGTTAACTGGCTGGGCGACGTTAAACAGGGGATATACCAGCCTGAATTTCCCTTGCTAAAGAAATGGCAAAGGTTGAGTGCGAAGGGTATCCATACTCGTAAATTTTTTTAGCTAAAACAAGATGTCAGCCCAAGGCAATCACCCTAGTTAGGGCTGATTGAGAGGCTGACGAAAAACGTCGACCCTGTCTGTACACGGGAAAAAGCGAAGAAGAAGAAGAAGAAGAAGAAGAAGAAGAAGAAGAAGAAGAAGAAGACTGGTGTTTGATAACATGTGTTGTATAACTTTTTTTTTTTAATGGTCAAATATTCCGACATTTATAACAATATCATATTTGGTGACTAACATGTGTTATATTGTGACATGCGTTACGTTGTGTTCCAAGTGTTGGAAACATTGTTACAGGTGGTTACTAACATTATGTTACATTGTATTACAGGTGGTCGCAGTGAAGAGGAAGGGAGCGTCTGCTGGTACCCAAATATCTCTACCAGATGCCGTGGCGAACATTCTGGGCATCAAGAACACCAAGAATATCAATGGAGCCTCGTCACTAGCGGATCTGGGTAAGGGTCCTTGTCCTTGCAGGAACAACAGGGAAAAAGAGAGACGTTAAATAATAACGTGAAAGAGGAGGGGTAACGATTTAAACCTATTGAAACAAACTGATCACCGGAAATTTTGCTCGAAACATTACTTAAACTTAAACCACCAGCCTTCAGATCCAGAGTCCACCGTGCTAACCACGAAACTATTGGGTTATATGGAAAACGAATAGGTACTAATTCGCTTTTTGTGAGTGAAGTTGCAAAAAGTGAAAGAGCATTTGTTTTCCATTTAGGTAACCCAATAGTTAAAATGGACTTTCCACAAAGTCACCGAGTCTTCAATCGAGTAGGTAACCCCTACGCCACTGAGGTTGGTGAAATTGTAAGAAATTACTAATCGTTAACATGTTATTTTCTCGCATCAGGCATGGACTCACTGATGGGCGCGGAGATCAAGCAAACCCTGGAGCGTAACTACGACATAGTGCTGAGTGCCCAGGAGATCAGAGGCCTCACGTTTGGCAAGCTGATTGAGCTGGGATCTGGAGGTGATTCCGCCCCTGCTGTGTCTACTGAGGCCGCCACTGGTGTTAACAAGGTAAGTGTCACGCCACGTCACGTGAACTCATGAGAAGTTAGAGAGGCCTCACGTTTGGCAAGCTAGCTAGCAGTTCTTCAAAGGGCTATCTATGCTCCAAGATTCCAAGGTAAGAACGCGGTCGGCGTATTTCGTCAGCCTCTCAATCAGCCCTAGGGTGATTGCTTTGGGCTGACATTTTTGGTTTTGGCTACAAATTGAACGAGTGGATGCCCTTCACACTCAACCTTTGCTATTTCTTTAGCAAGGGAAATTCTGGCTGGTCTATTCCCTGTTTAAAGTCCCCCACACAGACTAAGCTGGTCTACTCTCTGTTTAACGTCCCCCAGCCAGCCTGTTTGAAATAATGACATTTTAAAATTAAGGTACTCTCAAATCTACAAGTGGGCCCCATTTTCCCATAAAATTGTTCTGATTTTCTTCCTTGTACGCTTGTACCTCTCAATCTCATTGAGAAGGCACGTATGATTGAAAACATTCCTAACCTTTTGATGGAGAACTCAGTAACTTTGTGCAGTTCCATGTGAATTTAGATGAAATAATGTGAAGAGTACACACCCAAGGGAAGAGTATTAATCATTATTTCATCTCAATACATTCTTAACCATTAAAATAGCTTTCAATTGCAATTCTTCCACATCTATTACCCAAGGGAAGAGTATTAGTCATTATTTCATCTCAATACATTCTTAACCATAGCTTTCAATTGCAATTCTTCCACGTCTTGTAGAACACTTTTCGCGCGGGATGACGGATCAGTACCTAGGCTTAAGCCCTTATCACACCCGGCGTAGTTCGTTGACCCCATTCAGGGGCTATGAGTGTATTTTAGAATATTGACTTCAACCGGCCGGGGCCGAGGCCCGCCGCACCGCTCGTTCGCGTATGCGGTGGTCAGTAGCATTGTTTTCTGTAGCTGTCTTTTTGGTCGTGCGCGCGAGTTTCATCTCGGTCGCGCACCCATCGCTTTTCTAATCCACTCTATCCTTCTATTTCAGACTCAGAAGGAGCTACAGTCGTTGGGCAGCTACCAGGCCCGTCTGGAGAAGACCGCCGAGATCCTGAAGGCCAGCGGCGTCCCCTATCCGACCCAGGATGTCGCCAAAGCCGCCGAGAGCTTCTACCAGAAGCTAGTCCTGGGTGATAAGTACAAGCCAAGCAGTAAGCTCAGTGGAGACATACAGCTAGTGAGAGCTCAGGACAACTATGTCACGCTGGGAGACGATTATGGACTAAGTGCGGTGAGTGAAACCTAATCTGTCGTTGTCTATGTACGTATAAGTATGTACTATACACTGTCGTGGCTATGTACACTGCTCGAACCCTACCTACTGCGATGTCGAATGTAGGAACTGTTTACAGGGTTTTCCAGAATACATAGTTGAAACGTTTAACTCAATACACGAAAAGCCCACTCCGAGGCTTAGGTGTGGGGGCAAACAGCCCTAAAGGATGCGTTAAGCTTCTACGAATCTAGGTGTCATCGCGTTGTTTTAAGTATTAGGCCTGCCCCTTATTGGAAGCGGAGTCGCGCGACTTAGTTCTCCTAGAAGTCCTAGAGTGTGAAAGCTCTCTGTCATTTTCATAGGTTTGGATTTTTGGGCGCCATTTTGCGAATTCGCGCTACTAAAAGTCGCACCACTACGCTTCGAATGTGCTACAGGCTACAGTCCTTATGCCTGCCATTCACACTCAGACCGTCCGACATATCCCGCGAGACCGCGGTCCTCCTCTTCGATTTCGGGATTATAAGACCTTCTTAGTTACAGTAGTTCTATCAAATCTCTTGGGGGGAAAAGGACACACATTTTTGTCTTATGGAACACTACTACTTCTGCGGGAGTACAGGGACTTTTCTCCGAGTAATTTGTCATAAGTACATATCTTACCCTGATTGTAGATCTCCATATCTGTCGTTGTCTATGTACGTATAAGTATGTACTATGTATAAGTATGTACTATACACTGTCGTGGCTATGTACACTGCTCGAACCCTACCTACTGCTATGCCGAATGCAGGAACTGTTTACAGGGTTTTCCAGAATACATAGTTGAAACGTTTAACTCAATACACGAAAAGCCCACTCCGAGGCTTAGGTGTGGGGGCAAATAGCCCTAAAGGATGCGTTAAGCTTCTACGAATCTAGGTGTCATCTCGCTGTTGTAAGTATTAGGCCTGCCCCTTATTGGAGGCAGAGTCGCGCGACATAGGTCTCCTAAAATTCCTAGAGTGTGAAAGCTCTCTATCATTTTCATAGGTTTGGATTTTTGGGCGCCATTTTGCGAATTCGTGCTACTAAAAGTCGCACCACTACACTTCGAATGTGCTACAGTCCTTATGCCTGCCATTCACACTCAGCCCGTCCGACATATCCCGCAAGACCGTGGTCCTCCTCTTCCATTTCGGGATGACAAGACCTTCTTCGTTACAGTAGTTCTATCAAATCTCTTGGGGGGGAAAAGGACACACTTTCTTGTCTTATGGAACACTACTACTTCTGCGGGAGTAAAGGGACTTTTTAGTCTCATTCTTACAGTATAAGCAAGATATATCCTATTCTACATCTCGTACTTCAAGGCACGACCAGTTAAACGTACACATCTCACAACGAGTTCGATGTACAGATTCCAAGTTGCCGGTACCACAAGGTGCTTGGTAGTTCCTCCGAGTGTACTAGTGTAGACTCGGTGACCTCATTTATCAAGAGTTCCAATGACCTATCCATTGATCTTCCATTTCGAATAGGTACATTGGTATTTTGTTGTGTAGTTTATCATCAGTTCATCACCACACTATTGTAGTGTAGGTGCATCTTATACCATTCTTACTATGAGCTATATGCTATATGTAGCTGTTTCATAGTTCATATTGATGGCTTTGGATGTTGCATCTTCGCCATTATTATGATTATTTATCTTAGTGATAAATTGGGTTTGGAAGGCCAGCCACTCAGTATCAGGTATGAGGCAGACCTGACAGACAGACTTTTCAGCCGTACCTGTCAGGTCTACCTAATAGTGTGTGCTCATCAGGTATCAGAAATGGATGCTGGGGTTGCTGGGTAAAATAGAGAAGAAACAATAACACATGTGTCGTATATTAGAAAAGTGTAGTTCTTCTAAAATAAGCGACGCGAAACTGCCCCTCAGTCATCTGTCAAAATACGTGTGAAATAAAGAATAGCCTTTGGCAAAGTTCATGAAAAAAACCTCATAACAGACTGAAACTTCTTCGATCAAGATACTGAATTCCACATTAACAAAGAGTAAACAAAATGTCAAAATTATGACAAAAGAGTAAAGTACACTCGAAAAAATGACAAAGATCACGAAAATGACCCAGAGTTCACACAACTCAAGACAAAATTCACAAATTCGCAACTTAGGTATCTGACAGGTTACTCAGTCACTAAAACCGCTGCCTAAATGTCTACCAAGTGGTCCATGGACCATGATATGGTTCAAGATATGCCAAAGATAAAGAATATGACGTGAGTACCATCACAGTTATTCCACTGATATGTTGGTACCACATGGACTTGCTGAACGATCCTAATGAAGAGATTGACTGCGGTTCAGGACGAGCCAATTAAACATGGCTAGAGACCATCACCCTGGTGTATGGCAGAAAAAAAAAGATGTTTTTTCTGCCATTATTACCATTTGGCGAAAGCTAAAGCCGCTAAAACAACAGCTTTATTTTGTCCATAAGTTTATTTTGGCGTCCATTGTATCATTTTCAAAATAAATATACGACAGAATAGGTACTACTTTAATTTGAATTTCGAGTAGGTAGTCGTTGTAATTCTAATTTGTTTTTGTTTGTTTTGTTTTGGTTTTTTTTTTTTTTTTTTTGCGCAATGGAAGGATTCCCGTAAAGAAACACTTTCAATAAAGAATTTGTACCTAACACAAGAATGATATATATTTTGGAATGCTCTTTTATGCGCTGGTTTTTGTGTAATGGGACAATTCCTGTTAATAAATGCCATTTCTTTGTGTTATTATATCACAATTTTGGTTAATAAAGGTAAGAACCAATATTGGTGAATTTTCTCCAATCCAACGTATGGAGAACCTGAGAGTGTGCTCATCAGGCTGACCTTTTCAGCCGTACCTGTCAGGTCTACCTGATAGTGAGTGGCTGGCCTAAGACTGCCTTTTTGAAGTCATTTCCCCCCTCCTCTAGGCCTTATACCCATTCTACGCTGAGCCGCCCCAGTAGTTCGCCACTACAATCGAGCGATACCGATTTCTGACCACTACATAACCCACGCCCTACCCGGCAACCACAGGTCCATCCTGACCGGGGAGACCGCCTCTCGTATTGCCAACATCATTGATACCGCCATGACCGCCTGAGTGCCGCCAACTGGGCGCTTGGCCGCCCCCCCTAGTCAACGTAGGAGACGTCGCCGCCACAGGAGACGCCGACGATAGATTGACTTCACACCGTCTGAGCGCCTGAACGCCTGAAAGGTCCGCTAAATGTCTGAAAGGTTTCCTAAACGTCCTAGATTTATTTTAAACACTTAAGTAGTCCCCTAATTGGAGAAAAGGTCCCCTAAACACCTAAATAAAAAAATATAACAACCCAAAGATGTCCGTCCCTTGAAAAGCATTTTTTACGACAAAACATTCTTTTAACTTGATTCCATAAGCCTAAAACCCTTGATAAAAATATTTCTTTTTTAGTGGACATCTTGTTAGTATTGAATTTTTATAGGCTTTTATTTTAACCAATGATATCTCGAGGAATGATACCAGTTAGAGATTAAAGGAATAAACTTTGAGGAATGACCTTTTGGGGTGAAACCCTTCAGTGAACGTTGCTGACATTCAAGTGAACAGAAAAGGAATTTTAGTGGACATTTTGCGTTTAGGTTGTTATTTTGACACTCTTAAATTGACTAGTTCTCTCTTTTTTGTTGATTTGATCAATTCTATTATTGTTGATCGATTTTGATTTTTAAAAATTCTATTTTGATCAATTTATTATAAATTCTATTTTGTTGTTTGTTGTCTGGAAGAAATGAATTTTCCTGTAATGACATCTCCCCTTCGGTTTTTTCTGCGCTGACTCTATATTTCTCTATATTTCCCTGGTCTTCTCTATATTTCGTGTTAATATAGGCCGGACGGTGCTGCGGACTTGGCGTTCGCTCGCCTCCCCGGCACGCTTGATTTGGAGGTTGAAAATTGGGTTATATTATAGGAAATAGAAACATAAAGGTCAAATCGAGACAAGGTTTTCTTAGTAAAATATCTTGAAGGTCCACTGTGAAAGAAAGAATACGTCCGGTGGTTAGGTGAAAGATCTGCTTTAGGAGAACCCTCCCACTTGAACAAAAAATAAAATACTAATATTTTGAATAACCTAGGTAAATCTGCCTTTATATTCCTCTTTCAAAGGCGATTTCAATTGAGAAAATCTCCAGAGAAAATAGGTGAGAGATTAAGGTAGAAGTTATACGTTACACAGGGCTAAGCTTTAGGTTAGGCTAAACTTGAAAAATAGAAAGAAAAAATTCGAAAGATATACCTACCTATTTTTTTTTTTAAGGCCAGCGGCGTCCCCTATCCGACCCAGGATGTCGCCAAAGCCGCCGAGAGCTTCTACCAGAAGCTAGTCCTGGGTGATAAGTACAGGCCAAGCAGTAAGCTCAGTGGAGACATACAGTTAGTGAGAGCCCAGGACAACTATGTCACGCTGGGAGACGATTATGGACTAAGTGCGGTGAGTGAAACTAAAATTCAAATCTTAAGGTAGAAACACACTACTATCACGTCACGTGAGCTCACGTGACGAGATAGTAGTGAGAGCCCAGGACAACTATGTCACGCTGGGAGACGATTATGGACTAAGTGCGGTGAGTGAAACTAAAATTCAAATCATAAATCTTAAGGTAAAAACACACTACAATCATTATCACGCCTGTGAGCTCGAGTCACAAAGATATGGTTCAAAGTTCTCCCATAATAAAGTATAAAGTATGGTGATATCATTCGCGATAGCTACACTGCCCTCACGTCACGGGAGCTCACGTGACGTGATAGTAGCGTGGCTGTCCTGAATGAAATTGCCTATGAGTGCTGGACCGCCGTGGTCTCTAGCTCTAGCCATGTTAAATTGGCCGGCTCGTCCTGAACCGCAGTCAACCATCGTGAGGACTTGTGCTTGGTCTTTAAAAGTAGAGAGAACCCTTCGAGAACTGCCAGCTAGCTAGGCTGGTTAGGGTTAGCTGTTCTTCTCCTTGTTTATAGTCCCACAGCTAGACACTAGTCTAACTCTCTGTTAAACGTTCCCTAGCCAGATAATGTTTATCGTCCCCCAGCCTCATCAATCTAGTAGCGAACTTGACTAATTCCTCTCCTCCCCGCTTCTCGGTTTCAGATCTGCAAGAACAAGACCCAGGTTCGTATCCACGCCCTGCCCGGCAACCACAGGTCCATCCTGACCGGGGAGACCGCCTCTCGTATTGCCAACATCATTGATACCGCCGCCTGAGTCCCGCCAACTGGGCGCTTGGCCCCCCCCCCTTATCAACGTAGGAGACGTCGCCGCCACAGGAGACGCCGACGATAGATTGACTTCACACCGTCTGAGCTACTGAACGCCTGAAAGGTCCGCTAAATGTCTGAAAGGTTCCCTGAACGTCTGAGATTTATTTTAAACACTTAAGTAATCCCCTAATTTGAGAAAAGGTCCTTTAACCGTCTGAGATATCCCCTAAACACCTAAGTAAAAAATTATAACAACCCAAAGATGCCCGTCCCTTGAAAAGCATTTTTTACGACCAAACATTCTTTTAACTTTAATTTAGTCGCTTTAAACTTGATTCCATAAGCCTAAAACCCTTGATAAAAACATTTCTTTTTTAGTGGACATCTTGTTAGTATTGAATTTTTATAGGCTTTTATTTTAAACCAGTGATATCTTGAGGAATGATACCAGTTAGAGATTAAAGGAATAAACTTTGAGGAATGACCTTTTGGGGTGAAACCCTTCAGTGAACGTTGCTGACATTCAAGTGAACAGAAAAGGAATTTTAGTGGACATTTTGCGTTTAGGTTGTTATTTTGACACTCTTAAATTGACTAGTTCTCTCTTTTTTGTTGATTTGATCAATTCTATTATTGTTGATCGATTTTGATTTTTAAAAATTCTATTTTGATCAATTTATTATAAATTCTATTTTGTTGTTTGTTGTCTGGAAGAAATGAATTTTCCTGTAATGACATCTCCCCTTCGGTTTTTTCTGCGCTGACTCTATATTTCTCTATATTTCCCTGGTCTTCTCTATATTTCGTGTTAATATAGGCCGGACGGTGCTGCGGACTTGGCGTTCGCTCGCCTCCCCGGCACGCTTGATTTGGAGGTTGAAAATTGGGTTATATTATAGGAAATAGAAACATAAAGGTCAAATCGAGACAAGGTTTTCTTAGTAAAATATCTTGAAGGTCCACTGTGAAAGAAAGAATACGTCCGGTGGTTAGGTGAAAGATCTGCTTTAGGAGAACCCTCCCACTTGAACAAAAAATAAAATACTAATATTTTGAATAACCTAGGTAAATCTGCCTTTTTGGTTCTCCTTATCAAGTTGACCCACAGAACTTATATATAATGACTGCTGAAACCCTCCAAGAGACTAGGTAAAATAATTCAGAATTAAGAAAATAACAATCTATAAAATCCAAATTTTTAAGAACTAGGAAATATTAGCGTTACAAGCTTCTAGAATTTTGTAGAGAAAACAGGGAAAAGTCAGTGTTTAGCGACCAAATCCGTGATACAGCTTTAAGAGATTTTCTGTTTGTAAAACAGAGTGAACGATGTGTGATTCTTCTTTTTTGGCTCTCTAAAAGTAGCGCTCTCTTTATATTTAATCGAGAAAGCAAAAGATTTTGCTTAAGTTGGGTGGAAGTGCTCATGTCTGTCAGACGTTCTGAGTCGGCATAAACTGGGAGTATGAGAGATCAATTTCAGGTTTCAAGAATTTTTCACGTTCGATAAAATTATCATTTTTTTCCCGTGAGAAGGCTGGCGTGAAAATTTCAGACAATCTGATTTTTGGTTCTTCTCAATAGATCACGTAAATGTGGCGATATTTTGAACACAAAAAGTTGAGATCAAGGATAAAACTTGGGAATTTGAGATCTAACTTGGAAATTTGAGATCCTAGGAGCGTTAATCAAGAAGAATCACTAGATTTTGTTGTTTGAAGAGAATTTTTTTTTTTTTTGTTTATAAAAATTTAGTCCAAGAATCGATTTTGTTTTGTAAAACACACAGCACACAGTGTTGGCTTATTATTAATTTTACTTTTAAGATGCAACTTATTTTGTAAATTTTGTTGGGCACACACAATCGTTAACAATGAAATCACAATTGCTTTCATTTAGAACATTCTTTTTTTTTATTATTAAAGTTTAATTTGTTATCTTTACTTATATCTAGTAAGAGAAAAATATTTTGATATATTTTATTAATTTTTTAAAGGCATTTTAAGCATTTTTTCCCTTCCGCTCTTGATGTGTTTAAATATTTATTTTGAATTTAAGATTTGTATTTTTTCCCTTCTCTATATAACCCGACGAACCAATGTTAAGTCATATCTACATACACAATAAAAGTTTTTGGTGACGGGTTTTTTACCCTCGATAAAAATTGATTTTCCCCCTGAATATGAGATTATTATGTATTTTCCCTTCTCCTCTCTCTTTTTGCGGAGAATATGTTTGAGATTATTAGAATGTGATTTGCAGAAGGTTAGAAATATGATAATATCATATTATGATAGCAAGAGTTAAGGCTGGAAACCCACTCTAAGTGCAACATTTTCTTGGACTACGATATTGCGCAACGGAAAAAAAAAAAAAAAAAAAAAAAAAAAAAAAAATAGGATTGGCTTCGAGAAATATGGAAACTTTGTATCAACAATTCAACACTATCTACTACTATCTATGTCTGTCCGAATTAACTATCATGGTAGATAGAGAAAACATTTAGCTTTCGTCAATTGATGATAGCAAAATAAAGACTAATGAAAAAAGATCTTTTCATCCACCATACACCAAAGTAGCTTAAATCCATATACAAAAAGTGCACTCTGAGCCTTAAGTGTTGAGGCAAACAGCATTATAGGATGGTTGAAGCTTCTACGAAGTTGTTGGTCTGTAGCCACATTGATTGGTTCGTTCTAAATAGTATTTAAAGCCGAGCTAACTATTAGGCTGCCACAAACCTCCGAGCTAACTATTAGGCTGCCACAAACCTCCGAGCTAACTATTAGGCTGCCACAAACTCCACAAAGGCTGTTTGGATAAAAGTTAGTGGAGATTTCGGACGATTGGTGGACCTTCTCAATAGATTCATCCCGCATTGTTAATAGGTCTGTATGACGGGTCAACACCCTCTGTTTTAAATCGAATAGATTAATCAATCCGAGATGATTTATTTGACAAGACTATTGAACTCGCACTCTTCCCATTGTAAGACGTGTGCCATTCCGTCGATATATTGATGGGTCATTCTGTCTAATGAATTATTGGAGGTCTTGAGTCATCTATAATATGACCGGACATCAACTCAAATTAAATTGAGTTCAAGTCCATCGAATATAGGTGCCAATGTAATCTATGTGTCTATGATAGAAAACTATGCTGTAGCACTTGGATATGCTGTAGCACTCTCAGCATTTTGCGAACTGCTGCCATTAAGTTCTTCAGATGGTCCTAACTGATCTGGCGATTAAATTTATCTCGTGTTGAATCAAGAGAGTGTGATGGATAAAATAATTATAAGGTGCCTGATAGCTTGTCTGTTGTGTGAGCTGAATTTTTATCGTGAACTAAAGCTAAACTTTTTTTTAAGAGGTTTAACAGAGGGAACTGTAACTGCTATGGTCTTATCGTCCCGAAATCGAAGAGAGAAGAAAGACAGGATAGGAGAAAGCCAGCCGTTCCGAGAACGAACATTATCCCATCAGGATAAAATCCGCCCCGGGCGGGAATCGAACCCGCGGCCTAGCGCTTACAAGGCAGACGCACCACCAACTAAGCTAACTAGGCTGGCTCACCAATATTTATTCAGTCATTAGAACTCCTGTTAAGCTAACAGCCAATTGAGTTCCATTTAATTTGAGCTGTAGAGCTAACGGGCTGTTTGAGGCTGGAAAGAAGGTTGGTGAAATCCACCATTAGTGAATATCCAACTTAATAATTATAATATCGTACCTGGTCATGTGGTTCAGAAGCATGCTGTGATTTGGCCTGCGTTGTAAGTGTGTCCAGGGCGGCAATATGTGCACTTAGTTGTAGTAGGCGAACTTTTAGACTGCTCTATACTTACGGACTTAGGCATTTTATATAATGCCTAGAATGACCTACATGTATACTACTAGGTATTTCAAAATGCCTAGGCATTTCATAGAATGACTAGGTATTCTTTAGAATGCCGGTAATAAATATATATCGAAACATAATATCATACCTGGTCATGTGGTTCAGAAGCATGTTCTGATTTGGCCTGCGTTGTAAGTGTGTCCAGGGCGGCAATATGTGCACTCAGCTGAAGTAGGCGAACTTTTAGACTGCTCTATACTTACGGACTTAGGGCATTTTATATAATGTCTAGATTCTAGAATGACCTATATACTACTAGGTATTTCATGATATGCCTAGGCAAATCATATAATATCATATTGCTATCGATTTCATAATAAACTTTGCCTAAGAACGCTAGTCATTTCATAGAATGACTAGGTATTCTTTAGAATGCCGGTAATAAATATATATTTAAACATAATATCATACCTGGTCATGTGGTTCAGAAGCATGTTCTGATTTGGCCTGCGTTGTAAGGGTGTCTAGAGCGGCAATATGTGCACTCAGCTGTAGAAGGCGAACTTTTAGACTGCTCTATACTTACGGACTTAGGCATTTTATATAATGCCTAGAATGACCTACATACTACTAGGTATTTCATGACATGCCTAGGCATTTCACAAAATGACTAGGTATTCTATAGAATCTTCTTCTTCGCCTTTTCCCATGTTCAGATAAATCCGCCCCGGGCGGGAATCGAACCCGCGGCCTAGCGCTTACAAGGCAGACGCACTACCAACTAAGCTAACTAGGCTGGCTACTGGAGGGTAAAGTCCACATCACTAAATACAGTGACGTCAGGTTGTGGTTATGTACCGGGTTGGGAAAGGCAAGGTTGGTAAACTTACCTTGTTTTTCAGTTACCACTCCCATTCCAAACTATAGCAAAAATAACCTGTCTCACCTAGTCCGAGCTCATCTCAACCCGGTACATAACCACAACCTTAAACTTGAAAGGAAAAAAAATGTGCTACCTACGCCACTGATTTCATATTTTAGCGACAACGAGTGTTGATGTGAACGAGCCTTTATCTTGTAAGCATATGCTAGCTTCACAAACATCAACAATCTCATCGATGTGAAGCGAGCAACATCTCCCATCTCCGCCATCTTGGAATTTCGCTAAACTTGGAAAATTTCTCCTTTCCGAACCGAAATTCCGTCAAGAATTTTCGGAAAATCAGCCGGAAATCCTTCATTTGGGGCAGTTTTCCAGTGCTTTGAAGGTAACTTTCTCTAAGGGCTTTCCTAGCAAACGGTTTACTTGCCACTCGAGAAATCCCCTCTTGAATAAAGTCCTTGACTGGGTTTGAAAACCAGTTATTGTCTGATGCGAAAAAAAGCTTATGACTTGGAATTCATCATAAGATTCTGTAGGAAAATTGCTACTTTATTGGTAATATCAACCTCTGGGAACCCTGATTTATAGGTACAGGATGCTTTAAGATCTCAGAATACCTGTTATCCGAATATTGAAAGTACCTACCTACAGTAAGAACTGATTCATCGATAGATCACCTAGGTACCTACAAGTTCATTGTGAGGTGTTTTTACCTTGTAAAATTCAACTAGTGGCCTTATGACATTGGACTCAGTTGTTCTCTGATCACCAAGTTACCTACTTCTTTCTATGTTTATGATCCCTTTTACAGTGTTGGGAGAATCAAGGTCTGTACTTACAAAGTGGAAAAAAACTTGGGAGTACAGGGTTACCAAATCTGTTTTACTTTCATCATTGTATCTTACTTTGCAGTAGGGTTAAACTATGAAATCATTGATTATGAAGTTTACTTACTTAGAAGACCTTGGAGCAGCAAGTGTTTGGCTCTTGTCACTCCATCCTCAGTTGTTCTCTGATCACCAAGTTACCTACTTCTTTCTATGTTTATGATCCCTTTTACAGTGTTGGGAGAATCAAGGTCTGTACTTTCAAAGTGGAAAAAAAAAGCTTGGAGTACAGGGTTACCAAATTTGTTCTACATCATTGTATCTTAATTTGCAGTAGGGTTAAATCTTTGATATCACATCTCCAAGTTGAAAGTATTTATCAGAATCTCCTTTGGTTTACTGACATTTTCCAAAACACATCCACACTTTTATTCTGTTGTTTTTGCTTTCAGTTGTAAAACTTCACCCAAACAGACATGGCTGACTTCATCGACAGTGAAGCTGAGGAGAGTGAGGTAGGTTCATGTTTCCAACACTTCTTACCTACCTACTTTCTTTATCTGAATTTGTGACAAGCTTTAATGTTTAAAAACACATTGTCTATAATGTGATTCATTTTGGCTCACACTCACATTACTGTTATTTCCCTTGCTGACAGCTAAGGTTTCACCCAAACAGACATGGCTGACTTCATCGACAGTGAAGCTGAGGAGAGTGAGGTAGGTTCATGTTTCCAACACTTCTTTAATTTTAAAAACACATTGTCTATAATGTGATTCATTTTGGGTCACACATTACTGTAATTTCCCTTGCTGACAGCTAAGGTTGAGTTCAAAGGGCATCCACTCGTAAAATTTTGTTGCCAATAGGGCTGTCAAAAAACGCCGATCCTGTATGAACACAGGGAAAGGCATAGAAGTGCACCCCAAACTCCAAGCATTAAGCCAAAAAAACTTCAACCCCACTAGGAATCAAACCCAGGACCTCAAGTGTGCAAGTGCAGCGTGATCTACACTCAGCCACGGATAATGTTTTTATTAATCCCACTAGGAATCAAACCCAGGACCTCAAGTGTGCAAGTGCAGCGTGATCTACACTCAGCCACGGATAATGTTTTTATTAATTTGTATTATTTGGTTTTATTTGACAGGAGGAGGAGGAGTTGAACGAGCAGGAAAGGAAGAAGGTGAAGAGAATTGCCATGGAGAGCAGTGATGAGGATGAAGGTAGGTCATTGAACAAATGAAGTGTTTGTGCAGTAATTTTTACCTTGAAGCTATTTAATGAACCTGTTCCCCATACCTCAAACAGATTTCCGACACCTCAGACTGTTAAGTAGTAAGGTCTATGGTGTATTTAGTTCACACTGTTAGGTCACAGGCCACAAAGTGAGTTTGAACTCAGTTTAACACTTTGTGTGCCGTGTTGTACACCAGTGTGCAACACATTACCATAAAGTCACTGTCACACTCTCACAGGCAATGGTGGTTTTTTCCTAAAATCACAATCTTTTTCTTAAAAACACTCTCGCACTTCATGGAAATATTGCTGAATTCAGCTTGGCATGCAAAGTGTTAAGTTTTAATCCAAACAATCTGATTGGCTGAAATATTTAAAAATCAGCCAATCAGATTGCTTAATCCAAGAGTAAAAATTAAACTGAGTTTAATCTCACTTTGTGGCCTTGGCCTTAATCTCCCATTTACATATCAGTTTGTTAACTTTCAAAAACTTGTATGCTTTCCTACCTCTGGACACTCATATAAAAATGATTTAAAAAAATAATAATTCTTCACAGATGACGAGGACAAGCTCCGTGAAGAACTGGAAGACCTGATTGATGATGCCCCGATAGAAGATGATGATGAAAGTGATGATGAGAATAGGAAACGGAAAATATCCGATGATGAATTGGACGATCGGCTGGAGGATGATGATTACGATTTGATAGAAGAAAACTTGGGTGAGTGTTTTTTTTTTTTAATTATTTTTTATTTATTATTTTTTAAATAGAGGAAACTGTAACAATGGAATTAATTTTGGGATGATAATCCCAAACTGTTTTGTATAAATTTTACCCTGGGTTAGAATCAAAACTGTGACTGAGCACTTACAAGGCACCAAGGCAGACACTCTACCCTTCAAGCTAACTAGGCTGGCTGCAGATATTAAGTATATCTTTATTCTCTCTTAGAGCAGTTTGTTAAGCACATTATTTAATTGTTTCTCTCTTACACCTGCCTCGGTGGTGTAGTGGTCTAGGCGCTCGACTGGTAAACAGGAGGGCATGGGTTCAATCCCAGCCGAGGTATGGAATTTATACCCTGGGTTAGAATCAAAACTGTGACTGAGCACTTACAAGGCACCAAGGCAGACACTCTACCCTTCAAGCTAACTAGGCTGGCTGCGGATATTAAGTATATCTTTATTCTCTCTTAGAGCAGTTTGTTAAGCACATTATTATATTGTTTCTCTCTTACACCTGCCTCGGTGGTGTAGTGGTCTAGGCGCTCGACTGGTAAACAGGAGGGCATGGGTTCAATCCCAGCCGAGGTATGGAATTTAATCCTCAATATAATTTGAGAATTTGACCACAGTAATAGTAGTAGCCTACTGCTGGAGTAAAGGGACTTTTCAGTCCTATGCAAGCAGTATAAATAAGCACTATTATTATTATTATTATTATTTGGTTATTAAAAAAGGAATTTTATTAAGTAACACAAAATCTTATGACTCATGGGCTCAAATCTCCAACCATCAGGTCTAAAGTCCCTCATGCTAACCACTGCACTACTTTAAGTAATTGATTTTTGGTTCTTGTTTTCTATGTTTCTCCATTTTCATTGCAGGTATGAAGGTACAACGAAAGAAACAGTTCAAGCGTTTGAAGAGAATAGAAGATGATGAATCGGATGAAGATGGTAACGAAGCGGAAGGTCATGCAAGAGATAAGATTGCCAATGAACTGTTTGACTCTGGGGATGTAAGTATTGTATTGGTTTACTTTTAACATTTACTTTTGAGAATCGTATACTAAAAGCCACTCTGAGACTTAGGTGTAAGGGCAAACAGCAAGTAAAAAAAATCTGGTGTGAACATCACACGACTTTCTATTACATTTGCGGAATACGTATTTGAAAAAAAAAAAAAAAAAAAAAAAAAAAAAAAAA